>NW_007585110.1:214047-223638 GCF_000523025.1 Cynoglossus semilaevis | reverse complement strand
TCAGCAGGTTGACAGCTGTGTGAAAAAAGGATTTGCATTTTGAACAAAACAAACCGAACAATAGGCTCAGAACACTGATGTGACGTGACTATGATCACATCTGTTGTAGGATATTCTGCATGAATAACCCGTAGTTCTCTGTGCAGTCGACCGCAGAGTTCCTGGACGATAAGACATTTCTGCCTTGTTCTTAAGGGACTCCAGATTTGATTTGGTTCCTGGCGATGCCCTACTCTATTAAAAACTTTAAATTGATTTTAAACTCAGGGGCAGTGAGTGCAAGGATGATAATTTGGAAGTAATATATTGTAATTTTGTTACTTAACTTGTGAACTTCTCAGCAACCTTCCCCTACACCTGCAACTGGAGGAGTAAAATAAACAGTCAATGTTGTAGTTAGAAAGAGATGAGAGTATCGCTGAGTTTGAACATTCAAATACCCGCAGTATTTCTGGCTGAAACTAGGAAAACGTATAGATTCTATGCATGTTGTGAGGCATAGTAAAGCTGTTTACTTTTTTAGTCATACGTCTGCATGTATGACTAATGTATATGGAAACAGTATTCAGGCTCCACTTACTGTAACTGTTGAGCCAACAATGAGCAAATCCTTGGCATCATGGGAATCTGGATCTATCCTCAAGGTGATTCAATACATAATTATTTATATTATTTCTATATATAACTTTGGTTGTTTTTTAATGCTGAGCTGCAGTAACTGCACATCCAGGAACACAACAGACATAGAGGCTTAAACCTGAATCTTGTTGGTTTCTGTTATCAATACCAACTTTTCCCTACCTTTACTATTGTCTACATCCTGAAAAGCATACAACACAATGAACTGGAACAATGTATATCAGTGAAGTGCTTGGAAAAATCTAAAAGAAAGAACCTGAGACTCAGCTTCCATTACATATACATTACATCTGTAGTGGAGGCTGTTTCCCAGGGAACTGTATTTGCACATGTTGCATTGTTCTCCAGTAGTTAGTAATGTGTGCATCCTCACAAGTAGAAGTACAAAGAAATGCGGTATTGGTATTCAAAGTACTTGTGGCAACAGCTGGGTGGCAGTTTACCTAATGATGTTACAGTACCTGTGCAGTTCTACAGCAGCGTGTCCTCCTCTTGGGGTTCAACCATTCAGTGATTCAAATGAAGTCCCTGCAGCTTTGATGTCGTCTTATAGTTACTGTAGAGAGTGAGCTTTGTTTATAGCAGAATTCCGCCTCAAGGCTGATGTTTTTCTTTTCAGTCATTACAGAGGTTTGTTTTCACATAAGATATGAGTGGCCACAAGATTATTGTATTATTTATAGTTAGTGTATACCATGTGAAAATACCTGGCTCAAATTCCTTTTAAAGTTTTAATAATCTGAGACTCCCTGCCAATCGATATACGAGGTAAAGGAAGTACATAGAAATATGAGCTTGGTACTTGGTGTGCTCCGGGACATCTTGTTTTATAGGACACCATCTTTATTCATGAATGCAAAAGAAAAAAAAAGGATCAGTTAGAGTTGACTTGAACCATTTACTAGTATACAGTATAGTATTTCTGTCTGTGTTTTTGCAGACACAAGGCACCATGGACTGGAAGGCAGTGTTACTGTATATAGGTGACACAGCTCTGTGGGTGCTCTAGGATGACATGCAGTGTGTGTGTGTGTTAAGTAAGGCCATGTCGAGCCAAAAAAACCAAAACTCTATTTAACACAATGTCAAACTGACTGAAGATAAACAGTATAGGATAACATGAATTAAAAACAAGCTGACCAGAAAGTGAGTGGAGCTTTCACAACAACAACACATTTTGATTGAAAACACTCACATCTCCTGGTTTCCAGACAAAGTGTCAATAAAATTGTGTAGCACCATTTCTATGTTTTAATAAACAAATCAACACACAATGTTTCCACAAAAAAGGGATCCACTATCCACTGTGCTGTTCAACTGCCCCATTGTAAGAATGCACTGATACTAAAGCTGGTATGGGTGGATACCTAGTATCAAGTGTTAGAGAGTGATCTTGAAGAATCTCAAAGGACATTCAAGTCACATCTATTGTTTTGCACTGCACTAAATTAATTAATGCACACAGGGCTCCAACATTTTTTATGTAACTGTAACATAAAAGGTCAGTCAACACAAATGAACTTCAATATGTCTAGAAAAGGTTCACTAACACCTTAAACGTGACATTTTCATCCTGGCCTCAGTCTTTGTCTCATGTTTCCTCAGATCAGATATCAAGAAGCAGAAGAGAGCACTGATGTGTTCTGAGGTTTCTACAGAGCACACGGGTGTTTTCTCCTGCTCCACAATCTCTAAACGAACTACCCTCCTCCCTTTCTGTCACATCAGTTTGATAAACACTTAGTTATTTTCAAATGCACCACAATGTTTGATGTTCTAGTTTTATCCTTCACTCTCATTAGATTGAATATAAAACGACAGCAAGTTAGAATAAATTGCGAACTGTCAGTGTTAATTTGTCATTATTAGCAGACAAAGGAAAGGGTAGAGTCGAAGTTCACAGTCATTTAGATATTCTCTGGGGTCAAACACACATCCTTATTCATCTAACACATAATCACTCTCCAGCTGTTTGTGTGCTGAAGTTATAATAAGGAGAAACTGGTAAACAGAAACACTAACATAGCAACAGAAATGTGTTGTTCTCAATTAAAAAATAATTGTTTTCAGTCTGACAGATATTTTTAGCATTAGCTTAAGCAATTATTTTGCAGCAGTCTATTTTTTTTTTTTTTTTTTGCTGGATCAGAAAGACAAATTACAGTGGGAAGATGTATGTGAAAAGTTTATTAACTGTTTTTTTTTTATGTGACTAAACTAAATGATGGAATTGTCAGTCAGATTGTCATCTGCAAACTGACTTACTGCCACTGTGTATTTGGGCAACGACGAGTGGATAGACCGAGGAATTCAGTTCAATCTGTTCATGTTCAGGTTCATTGACAATGGAAGGAAAACATAAGTGTTTTATTAATCAGAGAAAAACAAGGCAAAACATATAAATATAACCATACACACAGAACAAGTACATCAGAAAGGGTAATCTGCAGCAAAAACACAACGACAGGCTTTCTTCAAAACAGACGGCTGGAAAAAAACCAGGTCAAGGAGAAATTGATTGCTATTTGATTCTGAAGCATAACAGAAATGTCTGCAAAAAGAAGTCATCCTTGAAGAATTTTGGACTGTGTTGTACATTTACTGAAGATGTTCTTCTTTGATAAGAGGCCTTTGGTTATTTGATGCAACTGTTTCCCTGAAGTCCTGAATCACCAGTAACAACAGACTTTATTGATTTGTAGTTAAGCCATTGCTGAAGTGTTGTTTACATTTTCCCTGTGCAGAGCTGCCAGACACCGACAAACACCAAACTTTTCTGATATTTCCACTGAGGTCTTTTTACTTCTGTCCTTTGGATGGTAAGGTGAAGTCGCAGACATTAGTCTGACTACAAGAAGAATTACAACTGCAGTGTTCGGTCTTCTCCATTATTTATAGGTCTAATATGGAGTCAGTTTGACAGATAAGTATTTCGTTTGTTTTACGTCCTGCTCAACATTACCCTTTAGCGCACATTAAAAGTTAATGTGAACACCAGAAACCAACACGTTGAACCTATAGAGCTGTAGTACGAGAAGTCGTCCACGCAGATTCCATTTGAGCTTCATGTCCGTGTGGAAGCTTTAAACCCTCAACCACCTCCAATGTGTTTGCAAAACAATAACAGTTTGAAAGAAACTTCCACTCGCTGACATCATGACTGGCAGACGTTTCTGCTTCCACTTGTCCACATGCTATCCCAGAATACCACAGTATGATGTATTGCAACAATTTGATGAGGTTTTGTCTGTACTGCTAACAACTGATCAGATTGAATACTTGAATCCCTGCTGGACACACAAACTTATATGTACATAAAAACACAAATATTAAATGTGTTTTAAAAGTGTTTTTGCCTCTGACGGACAGAGTTCTTTAAGTATATTTTACTGCAGTTATATACGTTAGCTATGAAAATCTTGTTCTACAGTATTATGGTGAAAAAAGTTCTGAGAGCCACTTCATAGTTTAACACGAGCTTCTGTGTCTGAAAGGTAAGTTCACATAAAGCCAGGAGTTTTATTTGTTGTCTTTCGCTGACTCCTTTGTTAGAAGTGTCTTCAGTTTTTTTTCCTGGTAATTTTGTTTTTGCCACTGTTAATGAGTGTGTACATGATCTAATGGGCTCATTTTTTCTCCTGCCTCTTTTCTTCTGTGGCAGTCTGCTGTACAGAATATGCTGCCGGGAAGCTTAGGGAGTTCTGTAACAGACACTAATGGTTTGTGAAGAAACTTGATATAAATGAAAGTCTGCGGTACAAACAAAGGATACTCCCCTCAATTTCCCCTCATCGTTTTGTAGCAAAATAAAAGCCTGGAACTAGCATTTTAGAACACAGCCGTTTCAGGAACATCATTAATGTGATTAACATTACAATATTCATCTTGTTAATTATTTCCTGAAGCCTATTTAATTATGTATTTATCATATAAATTAATCATATAAGTTAAATTGCGTTTATGATATATCAACTAATTTATAGGTGATTTAGGTAAGTGTTGTTCACTAGGTAGCGCAGTCGTTTTACACCCGCAGGGTTGTGGGCTCGGTTCCAGAGTATTAGGTTATACGATGGCCCTAGGTGGACGGCAGAACCTGCAGAACAGGTGTGCCTGATAAGAGGTGGTCCAGACCAGAGAAGTGCTATGTAACAATAAGACGACACACTGATGGTTTCAAACCAAGAGGTTGAGAAGCTGTGGTTGACTTTTACTTGATTCGTCATCACCCCAGGTGGACTAAATTCCCAGCAGCTTCCTCTTGACTTGGTTGGAGCGTCTATAAAGTTGTTTAGTTCTACCACATCTGTCTGAATCACACGGGTTCCACTGACATGGTTGTGGAACATCTTTGCTGTGTAGGAAAAAACTACAACTACAACTACAGACTGGAGTGCTGAGCTTTATCTTGTCCAAACATCACTTACCTGGCCAAACTAATGCTTCAGGGATTCTACTTTTTGAGAGCAGTGTCTCTGTAGGATTAATTAATCACCACCTCATGGACGAGCCCTCAGGCACAGTTGCCAGGACTGAGAGAATTTAGTTTAATCTCAGCATTGAGTTCTAAAGAGCTGAGACGCTCTACCTCTGCTGCACAGCAGTGAACGCCTGACAGCTGTGTAGAATGTTGGAGCTGAAGTTGTTCTGCCTCAGGGTTGTAGCACTGACTCTGCACTGTTGTCTCAACTCATGTTTGAATTCTGATTTGCCAATGTTTTATTCTATACTTTTGTCAAGTATTATTTTCGCATGCATTTATGCAAATTTGCTACTGTAAAGTCGAATGTTTGGTGCCAAAATAAAACACACAGTTTATCAACAGTAAATAACGCAACTGTGGGCTGGACATAGAAGATGGACATCATGTCCAAACCTCTGTATTGAAGTCACAGGTCTAGATGCAGTTCTCCCACGGGCCAGCAGTGGCAGTCTTCCATAGACATTCATGCAAAAATCATCAGCATGAATAAATCAACACACTACTTAGTTTTCTGTCAGCAATTGCCGAACAATATTTTTTTTTTACTCTAAATCTGAAACCTTTTTGTCATTCACTTGTGATATTGGACTATGGATAAGTAAATTAACTTAAGTTTACTGTAGTTAGCTTAAATGCTTACAAAATTAATTCTTAAAAATAGTTTAAGTTAGTATCTTGATCTATTATTTTATCTGGTATTTATGAAGTTTTATAATATTTCTTTTATTATTGTAAAAGTCAGTTGCTGACTGCTGTGGCACTCTGAGGAACCAGAGAAGAGAACTGACCTTTTGCAAAAACCTAAAAACTTTAAAAGACTAAAGTCATTAAACTATAAATACGTTTTCATAACGATTTTAGACAAAATGGAAGATATCATCAAAACATTATATATCAAAAGCCCTGTATTATCTGTCACTAGTGTTGTATTCAACCATGTTTTGGTACCAATACTTATCATTTAGTATTACAGTTCGGTGACCAGACTCTGTGCTTCTGCTCCTTTACTAGCCTGGAGGGAATTGATTGGATTCTGTTGTACTGTTCTGTTCTATATACGTTTTGGCCACACTAGCTGCGTACTTCAGCTGGTTCAAAATACTGCAGCTCTCCTCAGAGGAGCTCACTCCTCCTATTCTGTCCACTCTCCGTTGGTGGTCAGTGAGCTGTAGAAGAAACTTAAATGTCATTATGTGGCCGTGTACAGTAATTGATTTAATGGTCTGGCTCCAACTCTCTGAGCTGAGCTGCGTCAGTCCAACATCCAGTGGTCTTCCAGACCGTGGTCATCCTGCGGTCAGCCGATCAGCAGATCGTGGTTGAGTGTTCTAGCAGCTGTTTTTGCATTCAATATTTGTAAGAGAATTTCACACATCAAAAAATAAACATAACTTAACAGAGATATCATTCTCCTGTCTAATAATCCTAATAATAATGGAACTATAGTTTATTGTAGTTTTGTTTATAATAGAATATGTTACACTAGTGGTCAATAATAATAATAATAATAAACCTCCTCCTCCTCTTCCTCCTCCTCACCATCATCATCACACCAACGTCGTGTGTTTATTGCAATATTTATACCAAGATTCACTGAGTCAGGTCAGTAAACCGAATCGTCCAAGGTCAGAAAACTGAGTCCGCCGTGTTTCTGGTGAGCCCGCCAACTCTCCCTCTGTCTTTAGCAGCTGATCCGGGTTAATGGAGGCCGTGATTCTTGATTCGGTACGAAGATGGGAATCATTAACTCAGGGGAATACAGAACAGCAGCTCTGTTTTCTATTTAAAGTCGGTAAGCACTAGACTTTTTCGAAGCTCAGCCCTATTACATTTGTACCGTGTCCTTGTGTCATGTCGTGTGTTTTTTGTTCTCCATATTCCTGTACTCTTTAACGCCTGTAGATAAAATTGGTTTGGGTTTGATTGGACGGTTTGGGTTGGACTCGTGCTGCTCAGTCTCGTGCCACTGATTTTCCTCATATTCCTCCTGGTTTATACTAGACTGTTTGCCAGGTTGTCATGGTCCCCTTGTGTGCTCACTGAATTCCAGCATTTATTGTAATGGATTTTGTTCACTGCCTTCCCCTGCTTTATGGATTTTTGTCTCCCTGCTGCCAGCTTTGTTTGTTTCCTTCTTTTTTGGACTGCCTACCTGTGAATGACCTTTTGG
This sequence comes from Cynoglossus semilaevis, assembly GCF_000523025.1. Taxonomy (NCBI): domain Eukaryota; kingdom Metazoa; phylum Chordata; class Actinopteri; order Pleuronectiformes; family Cynoglossidae; genus Cynoglossus; species Cynoglossus semilaevis. The sequence continues at coordinate 216,346 of NW_007585110.1, read as the reverse complement.
ACTGTCAGCAAAGTCTTTCTGAACTCAACCAGGCCTCCAGTGACTTTCCCGCACCAGTGTTTGTTGCAGTTACAGCCTGCCTGCAGTATAGTTTCACCACAGTCTGGTCTGTGTTGAACCCTGTGAAACCACAGCTCGTCATATTTTACAACGTATCGTTTCCAACTCCAACATGTTAGAAAATACCGAGCAGAGTACGCAGGTTGTATACCTTAAAAATGTATACACCCAGGGACTAGCATGACTCCTACAGTATCTACACATGGAAAAAAATATTCCTCAGAGGCTTGACTTGGAGAGTAACACACACACACACACAGAGGAAGAAACAGGGTAATACATACAGAATAAATACCTACAGAAAGATCAACCAATAGGGATCAAACCAGTGATGTTTTTTACTGTAAGGCAAAAGTACTAACCGCTTTTTCCAGGGTGTGACCCTAGTAACGTATCAACGACACTGATACAGATATGACCGGTTTCCTAAATCATTTTTTTTAAAACCTCCTCCTCCTCATGACGTACAGTATGTTCAGAGTCACTGCATCATCAGAGACACCATCAAAACCCATCAGAAAATCAGCCACCTGAGCAAATCTGACTCCATCACTGACTCTGTGTAGAGCAACACACAGCTTTTAGGCTGAGATACAAACTACAGCACTTTCCCTCTGAGCAGCAGCAGTCTCACATACTGTCGTTCTGATGTGTATTTCTTTTTTCCTTCTGCGTCGATTTGTCAAACTATTTACAGCACTGCGATAACCAGCATGCAGTTAATATAATCTGCTCCGCTGAAATAAATCATGAGGTCGAAAACCATGCAGCCCGCAGTGCAGATACACATGTAGTGCCGCAGTGCCACAGGTGCCACCAGGAAACCAAACCACCATCCACATATCACCGTGGAGCCAAATACTGACAATACAAAAACCCGGGTTTTAAACATGTCTCTTATGGATACTTTTCCGTGCATGTTAAAGTATATAATAACTATAATTTATTAAATACTTAAATGTATGTTGTTAAACTTCATTATTGTCAACCACATTCACAATGACATATATGTGAAATATTAACCCTTCCAGTCCCATTCTGTTTTTGACATTTTATCACGAAAGGTTTCTTTATTTCTGTGCTCTGTAGAGTACACACATTACTGTTACTGATTTAAATGCAATTGAATGTTTTAAAAAAATAGCAATAACAAATCAATATCAGTAACATACAGTTAACTCCTGCTGTAGACAGTAATTGTCAAAACTGTTTTCCTCTTCTGGACTTCCTGCATGCCTCTGAGGCAGTTTTCCTTGTTCTCCAGTTCATCATTTGCCCCATCACATTTGCCTCCACACTGTTGTCTTAGTTGTTATTCGTGTGACGTGCAGCAATAAGCAAATTTCACACTGCTACATTAATTTGACGCGAAATAGAGCATGACTCTATTGCATGCTTCATCTCAGCATCATCATCATCAGCAGCAGCAGCAGCAGCATCAGCAGCAGACTTTGACATGTTACAGCAGTGAGGCCCTGTTACTCCTCACCCTGTCTACCTGTCTCAGTAATGGTTTCTGTATGACTTAATGGAAAATAATTACCTCTTACTTGATTTCTTTCCCAGGGAAATAAAACTCTACTTCGCTGCAATAAACCAGACTAATGCTGTCAATTCTCCCACCAATCTCACTTTGAAGGAACATTACTACTTATTAGAATACTAGATGTAATATGTCACTTAACGTAGGACATTCATTGACAAACGTTAGTAATGAACCAACTTTTGGCAGTTCCACGTTTACGTTCTATCATTTTGTTGATTCTCAATTAAATAAAATGAAGACGTATTTAGGAAAAAACAAGCTAACAAAATGGCCTTTGTATTTATTTTTGATAAAAAATGTGCTTCTGGCTTGACCTTAGAAAATACTAGAACTTCTTGACTTTTCCTAACATATCAAAATCATTATATATAAATGATCTTCATGGTTTCCTGTACTTCCAGGTGATGTTTGCTCACACAGCTGTGTTCTTACCACCCTGTTATTTTAACTGCCATTGTGCAGTTTTAGGTTCATTTCTCTGTAAGTTACTGTGATCTATCTATTGTACGTGTTTGAGTTTGACCCCTGTGACACACCCAGCACTGCAATACCTCACAATCCCATAGGGGGCACGGCCTGCTTTCTCTGCCTGCTTAATTTTAATGGATCTCAATGTCACAGGCTCAAAATGTACACAATCTGATCAAATATGTCTGTATTTATGTCCATAAAACCTGTGTTTTGATTGTATCT
>NW_007585110.1:207977-214017 GCF_000523025.1 Cynoglossus semilaevis | reverse complement strand
AGTGTGACAGAATTACTAAATATAAGTGGTTTCAGAGTTCTGTACTGACAATTCCACACACATACTCCACACACATACACACACTCTAACAGCAGTGACACCTTTTGGATTCTTGAAGAAAAAAACAAACAACTGTAAAGGTTGGTTTTGGTCAGAATACAAATGTCAAACCATCAGTTCAACACGTAGAAAGTAAACTTGGAATTTGTGGTCTTGTCTCACAGACAAGATATAGTGTTGTTTACACACAGAGCAGGTTCAGCCGAGAGAGATGAACCTCCTCCTTTTGTCCTAGTGAAGGACACAGTAGACAACAGTGTTGTATGTATCTCCTCCTTTAACTGTGACTATATATAATTTAGTTATAAAAAAATAAAATAATAGGTTTCCCCAACCTTTACATTAAAAAAAATCAAAATATACATATTATACAAGTGGTTCTCAAACTGTGGTACACGTACCACCAGTGATACGCAAGTGCTCTCTAGTGGTACGTGAAGAAAATTCATATTTTCACATTTACATTTTCGATTGAATAAATCTGGAACATACCATGTACAATTAATACAACATTTAAACATAAACATTTCTAAACATCTCTCCTGTGGTGGAGCTAACAGTGAAGGCCTCTGCTGCTATATTCTAATGTTGGTCATCATGGCTGTACTCAGAGTTGTTTTGTTTTCTCAGGTGGTACAGAGGAGAAAAAGTTTGAGAACCACTGTATTCTACTCAATCCATACGCTTTTTGTAAGGTCATATCACGTTATGGTAAAACAATCTGCTTGTGAACGTTGACCACTTCTGCCTATGACACACACACACACACACATTTACACCTTGCACATGGTCTACGATGTCAGTGTCTTTGTCTTGTCCCACTCATAAAGTTTGTTTATAGCCAGTTTGTTTTTAGCACTCCTTCATTTTCTACCGGTGATAGAAAATAAAACTCATTCATCAGTGTCTATTCATGTTTATTCTGAATCATCCTCGCTTCTCAAACGCAACACAAAGAAAACGATTTAAAACCACTTCAACGAAAAGGCTGAAAACCAACACTGGTTAAAATAATAATTATTTACTTCCCTCATCATCTGCCTTTGAATGTACAATAATCCAGATTGTCAGCCTCAATACACACTCAATTTGTCATCCCGCAACATTGCTGAGGTTTTATAACGATGCTAATGGTTTATTTTATTACATGAATCGCTTTAATGTGCTTTTAGTGGGTTTTGGAAACACACTTGTGCCTGTCACTTAGACCTAAATGAGCTAAATTATTATAGTGGTTAAAAAAAAAAATCTAACAATCTGCAGAAGCATATGAAATCTACTTTCCAAGGAACAGCTTTCCGTTTGTGTCCTCAACAATTATGCAAATACATCGACTGTACCGTCAGGGCTGGCATTATCAGGTTAGATTAATCACCTTAAATTAATTACATTGAAGGTATTTCACTTTCATGTACAAAATATCTTCATTTACATAATTATCATACATTTTATGATCCTCAATCTATTTAAAATACCTTGAAATAAAGTGTTGAGTGTTGATACGACCTGTTCAGTCAGTGTTTTGACAGACACACACTTAGCATAAAATAATGCAGTAGAGCCACACGATGGAAGGGTGGTTACTTCTCCTGCCTACAGCAACAAGATTACAAGTTTAATCCCTACTTTTATCTGATGTGTAGTTTGGATACAGATTGGAGATAAGGTACATTTAATTAAGTTAATTTTACCCTCCTAACAGACTGTAAGTATAAGTGGCCGTGGGGTGAACTGCTGACGTACCCCACCTTTGCCCGATGACTGCTAGGATGAGTTTGAACTCCCCGCGGTCGTCAGTAGGATTAAGTGGTAGATGATGAATTATGCTGAAACAAACCCATTAAGCAGTAAATGCTCAGGAGCAGATAAGGCCTAGCACATTTAGACAAGTCAAATATTTAGCTGTTTGCTGCTGTGTATGTGTGTGTGGGAGAGAGATAGAGAGAACAGACGGTGGAGAACACCATGAGCCACAGGTCTCAACTTTTAGCCCGCGGGCCACTTGCCAGCCCAAAAACTTCCCCCATGTGTCCCACAAATAGGTGTAAGTATATTGTAAATGGACTCCCTGATGGTAATTTTCAGGCTTCAATGAGATGTCATTGGAAATTGAGACCCTGCCATAGCTGTTCTTCCAGCGGTCTAGGCCTGTGTTGTCATAAGTGAGACCTAAGGGATAATCACTGTATTCTAAAGATGAAGAATTGTAACTTTGATAAAACAGGGCTGTTTTTACTTCAGGTTTGAGATGATGCAGTTTGTGTCAGAAAGATTAAGGACACCAAAGAGGATCACTGTAACTGTTTAGTCTCCAGTAAGTAGTGACACACTTATCCCCCGCTGGTGGTTGAAAATCACCAGGTCAAATGTTGACCTCAGCAGTGCAGATCCTCCATGATGAGAAGATAAAGATGAGGAGAAATTGTAGGAAAGACAGAGAGAGGTGAAGAGAGTTAGTGTGTTTATATTCCCCGCTTCACCTCAAAAATATAAACAGCCGTAGGTTTCCTGTACGATGACACTTTGCTTTTCATGCAAATAACATTGTCTCCGCTGAGCAACATTGTCTCCGCTGAGCACGGCTGCCTTGACTTTGCAACTCAACTCCTCAATTCCACTGACAACCAGACTCCAAGCTGTGGTTCCACACCTCCAACAGTGGCATCAAACGTGTAGACAGAACACATGAGCAGTCGACGGCAATGTTTCCACAGAACAAAGTGTTTTTTCTCAAAGATGATGTAAATTTGGAGGTGAGGTCGTGTGTGTTTGAAGAAGAGATATTCTCAAATCAATTCAACTCTCTCAATTTCGGACACAGAGACTCGGAATCCCTTTGTTTCTAAAATATTCATTCATTCATTCGTCTTCGACTTCCTGTGTTGTGACATATCATAAAGAGTCACTGCTGTATTTCCATGATGCATAACCCCCTGCAGTACATGCACAGTACTGTACTCGAGGAGTACAAATGATGCCTTCCCCAAAACAGACATGTTACCCAGAAGACTTTACATATGATAAGTGACCGCCCAAGTCATTTTAGGAGGTAACCCATCCCTCGCTCACCTACCCTTCCTTAGATGACTCTCACTCGGTTTCTTCTTTGTTTCATTCTCCACAAAAATATTATCCCAATATTACACTTCATTTTCTCCCTCAACCTTTTAGCTCTACGCTAATGGTTAGTCTAAGCTCTGCAGACCTTTGCATAACACAGCAAAAGGTAGTGGGTATCAGTGGAAGGGCTGGATTGAATTGAAGCGCTGCGGAAAGCTTTTATGTTGTTTGCATTTTTTTATTTTTTTTATTTAAAGAGCAAACTTAAATCCAGAGTTAGACACTGACGTCTCTGCCTGTGCAGTTTGGGAAGTTGTAAATGCACTTTTTGAGAAGCCACCCCTTCATTTTTATCTGGTTTGACATTTAAATGTTAAGCCTGTGGCTGAAGCTGCGGAGCTTTCTGTTGACAGTTAAGATGCTAAAGCCTCTAAAGTGCATAACAACATCTCAGAGGCAGGACTGGATTGCTGCAGGTTTTTATGGAGTCTGAACATGAACTGACTCCATCAATACGACCGTACGCATAAATACACGGTCTGACACAGTAAACCTGGGTTTGTTTACTGTCTCTGTGCTGCTCTGTCGTAAAACGCATGTTAGGAGTTACACTTTTAAACATGATTAACTGGTTGGTCAGATTCTAATTATACCTTCAGGGAAATTAACATCTCGTCCGCCTCTCTGTGTAGGTCAGGAAGAAAAGCCTGCCGTAGGAGATGAATGTTTTGTCGAAGGACACTGTAGCAGTGTGTTTTTAACTCCTAGACTTTCTGTCAAAGGACGTTCTTAGGGACATTCTCTTAGATAAAATGCCGCCTGTCACCTGTCAACATTTGCAGTGGTACGAGGAAAGCAGTCTTTATCTTTGAATCGTATTCATACTTTTTTTTCTCCTTTTCGTCTAATGTCACTTTTCCCTCGGCAGCAGGGTGAGAAACTGGGGCTTTGACAAACACTGATGCTATTTGTCTCCCTGTAACAGAGGCTCCAGGCAGAGGAGAGGATGGTCAGGAGGACACATCGTTCTCTGACTCTTCACTCTTCACTCACTGGGGTCAGGATCTGAGTCCAGACAACAGGAGAGTGGCGCTGAAGATGTTCCAGTATTATGGCTATAATGGCTACCTCAGCGATCGCCTCTCCTTACACAGACCAATACCAGACCTGAGACCTGATGGGTAAGAGAGCACTGTCTGCACATGTCTTTGACACGGTTACATGATTTCACATTTAAAGAGTTATTAACTGAATTCATGAACCATGTAACCAGTAGGCAGGGAGATTGGAAAAGAATGAGAAGAGTTGGTATACTGTACAATTCTAAACTGACTCCATGACAGGGTTCCCACATATCCTTAAAATACCAGAACAACGAATGACATTTTTTCCATAAAATACATTTGGAAAATAATAAAAAGAAATAGTCAAATATCATGGAAATGCTAAAGTTATCCTGGAAAATTCTCCTTCCTTGTCGGTGAATGAACTAGTGAAGTTTTGCACATCCATGTCATGGTGTCTTCAATGAGGAACACTGAAGCAGATCTCTCTGGTCCCAGGAGTGTGGGATGGTAACATCAAACTCCAGAGCAGAGCTTCAGTTTCTAGGCTTCATTTGACTTTGTCATTAGACTCAACAACCTTTCAGGACTTACCGGCTTCACATAAATCTAGTGACATTCCAGTTGAAAAATGCTGCTAATAATGTTCACCAACATAGAGAGCATGGTTCGCTCTCTGTCCTCTGTAAAGAAATTAACCCAGCAGTAATTTGGGTCAATGTACAAAATGCCAGGTAAAAGTGTAGTCAACGCATTAGGAGGAAGATAAATTAATTCCAGTGTCTGTCGTGCTGTAGTTGCTGAGAAAGAAAGAAAACTGTGCCCAGGATTTAAATACACCACAAGTCTCGACTGACACAGTGGGTCTGGAACTCAACGTTCAATACAACAAAAAACACCTGATATTTTAGATAATTTTAACATCAGGAACTTACACCAGTAAGATGAAACACTTTTTTTTTCAAAATAAAACAGAAAGTAATTTATGACCTGTCAGAAAAGCAGATAACTGCAGTGGTTGCCAGTTGTTCTCAGTGTTTAAACTCCACGGCGCAGCCTGGGTCAAACTAAGAACTCCACTGTCTGAAATAGAAACGACAAAGTACCATTCTGGTATTACCAAATGCTCAGATAAATGCACAGGTAGAGCCATGTTAGCCACGTCACACTGGGTGTTTTATTTGTATAACTTCTGTTCACATCTTCAAGATTGTAAAAACAGCAGCAAAGGGCTACTTCCTTTTACCAACGTTCACACGGCTCAAAGATCCGACGTGTGTTTTGTCTTTCTTTTAGGCACTTAAGAATTTGTCTCCAGGCCAGTGGTTCTAACTTTACTTTAGTCTCTCAGGTGCAATTTGCTTCTTTGTAAGAAGCTTAATTTTACTAAACATCAAATTCCCAATGTCTGCAAAATAGGACAGAGAGATACAGAATAAAATGCGTATTTTCTGAGGCATCTTTTGTCTTGCCCCAGGGTAGTACAAAACTACTATTAACTACATATATATATTTTTTCATTTTTCTCATCCCTTCGGTTCTGATCCTGTAAAGGACGTCTAGGTCAAGACCCTGGTCCTGACTGCCAGTATTTTTAGATTCATATTTCCCATTATAACACAGGCTGCTGTCATAAACAGAGTCACAGTTTTACCTCACCTGCTGTACAAACATCAAGCAGAGATTTATATTCCTCCCTCATATCGCAGATGGCAATTCCAGACTTGTTGTCAGTGTATCTCATTATGCTGAGATTTTTATGACGTGAACATAAGGTATTGATCCTTAGCCTCTTAAATCAGTTTGAGTGGAAAAGAGTGTTTTTATATATATGTATATATATATACATATATATA
>NW_007585110.1:197048-203962 GCF_000523025.1 Cynoglossus semilaevis | reverse complement strand
TCTTCACTCTTCACTCACTGGGGTCAGGATCTGAGTCCAGACAACAGGAGAGTGGCGCTGAAGATGTTCCAGTATTATGGCTATAATGGCTACCTCAGCGATCGCCTCTCCTTACACAGACCAATACCAGACCTGAGACCTGATGGGTAAGAGAGCACTGTCTGCACATGTCTTTGACACGGTTACATGATTTCACATTTAAAGAGTTATTAACTGAATTCATGAACCATGTAACCAGTAGGCAGGGAGATTGGAAAAGAATGAGAAGAGTTGGTATACTGTACAATTCTAAACTGACTCCATGACAGGGTTCCCACATATCCTTAAAATACCAGAACAACGAATGACATTTTTTCCATAAAATACATTTGGAAAATAATAAAAAGAAATAGTCAAATATCATGGAAATGCTAAAGTTATCCTGGAAAATTCTCCTTCCTTGTCGGTGAATGAACTAGTGAAGTTTTGCACATCCATGTCATGGTGTCTTCAATGAGGAACACTGAAGCAGATCTCTCTGGTCCCAGGAGTGTGGGATGGTAACATCAAACTCCAGAGCAGAGCTTCAGTTTCTAGGCTTCATTTGACTTTGTCATTAGACTCAACAACCTTTCAGGACTTACCGGCTTCACATAAATCTAGTGACATTCCAGTTGAAAAATGCTGCTAATAATGTTCACCAACATAGAGAGCATGGTTCGCTCTCTGTCCTCTGTAAAGAAATTAACCCAGCAGTAATTTGGGTCAATGTACAAAATGCCAGGTAAAAGTGTAGTCAACGCATTAGGAGGAAGATAAATTAATTCCAGTGTCTGTCGTGCTGTAGTTGCTGAGAAAGAAAGAAAACTGTGCCCAGGATTTAAATACACCACAAGTCTCGACTGACACAGTGGGTCTGGAACTCAACGTTCAATACAACAAAAAACACCTGATATTTTAGATAATTTTAACATCAGGAACTTACACCAGTAAGATGAAACACTTTTTTTTTTCAAAATAAAACAGAAAGTAATTTATGACCTGTCAGAAAAGCAGATAACTGCAGTGGTTGCCAGTTGTTCTCAGTGTTTAAACTCCACGGCGCAGCCTGGGTCAAACTAAGAACTCCACTGTCTGAAATAGAAACGACAAAGTACCATTCTGGTATTACCAAATGCTCAGATAAATGCACAGGTAGAGCCATGTTAGCCACGTCACACTGGGTGTTTTATTTGTATAACTTCTGTTCACATCTTCAAGATTGTAAAAACAGCAGCAAAGGGCTACTTCCTTTTACCAACGTTCACACGGCTCAAAGATCCGACGTGTGTTTTGTCTTTCTTTTAGGCACTTAAGAATTTGTCTCCAGGCCAGTGGTTCTAACTTTACTTTAGTCTCTCAGGTGCAATTTGCTTCTTTGTAAGAAGCTTAATTTTACTAAACATCAAATTCCCAATGTCTGCAAAATAGGACAGAGAGATACAGAATAAAATGCGTATTTTCTGAGGCATCTTTTGTCTTGCCCCAGGGTAGTACAAAACTACTATTAACTACATATATATATTTTTTCATTTTTCTCATCCCTTCGGTTCTGATCCTGTAAAGGACGTCTAGGTCAAGACCCTGGTCCTGACTGCCAGTATTTTTAGATTCATATTTCCCATTATAACACAGGCTGCTGTCATAAACAGAGTCACAGTTTTACCTCACCTGCTGTACAAACATCAAGCAGAGATTTATATTCCTCCCTCATATCGCAGATGGCAATTCCAGACTTGTTGTCAGTGTATCTCATTATGCTGAGATTTTTATGACGTGAACATAAGGTATTGATCCTTAGCCTCTTAAATCAGTTTGAGTGGAAAAGAGTGTTTTTATATATATGTATATATATATACATATATATATATATATATATATAGTGTTGTGAAGAATAATCAGCATAATGGTACAAACTGACTTCAACTGATTAAGATGTAAAAGTTAGTATGGAAAATGCCGGATCACTATGTAGTTCATTTTACCTATTCCTGCTTGGTTTTGGACTGTGAGTGAAAACAAACCTCAACACAGAAAACCTACACACACACACACACACACACACTCAAACAACATTTAAATGATTTTCTTGCCACCGTACCACCGTGCAGCCTTGGGCAGATGAACTCAATTAATTGTGAGCATAAACACCGTGATTTTGAATTCCAGAACAAACAACCAAAGTGGATTTAAAGGCCGCCTTCCCTCATTGACTTTATGTTAGTTTTAATTTTAACAGATTGTTCAGTGGACGTTTTTGTGGGCCGTGCTAATCCATTTAATTAGTATATTTTAGGAGTGCTACTCTCACCGTTATATTTCTTAAAAGCCTGCCCCTGTCATGGACTTGTTCTATTTTTGGAAACAGGTTGTAGTCAGCATGTGAATGTGACATTATTGTCCTCCCTACGCGTCAGTGTCAGACTCGTCGGTCGGCCCACAGGACGCAGAGCTAAATGTCGCCCTCGTTGTTGTTGTGTCCTCTGCAGGTGCAGGAACATCACTTATCCTCTAAATCTCCCTCAAGTCAGCATTGTGTTCATTTTCGTGAATGAGGCTCTGTCCGTCATCCTGAGATCCATTCACTCTGCAATCAACAGAACGCCTTCCCATCTCCTTAAAGAGATAATCCTGGTGGACGACAACAGCGATAACAGTAAGAAGCATCAGCATCATGACACAGAAGACAGACGCACGTCGTCCTGTTTTCTTCATAACTAACAACTCAACATCAGGATTAAAAATCCTTTTGTTTTCCACTCATAATGTTTTCCCGCTGAGATGTTAATTTCAGATATTTGAGATTTTACAATTACACCAGACGTGGATGCCATTTGTTTGCTAGTGGTAAAATCATCCATTTCCCAAAACACTTCTATTGTTACTCAGCTGTGCAGCACAATGTTTACAATAGAACAGAATATTCCCACCATTAGAACTGTAAATGCTGTGGTTTATGGAAATAACCCCAAGGACACAATCAGAAACATATTTGTGTAATAGCATTTGTTTGGGAGCAGGCACTGTGTGTGCTTTTTTTTTTTTTTTTTTTAGCTTTTTTTTGTCTGTGAGGTCAGATTTTTTTTTTATGAATAAACAGGTAATGAATATCTAACACCACTTTTTCTATAATTATTGGAAAGGTAGTAAGAGTCTCAAATCGTATTTGAACCAAACTGGTAAAAAAATATATTGTAGTTCATATCTTCACAATAGTTGCATTTTAAAATACAACTGAGTTCTTCAGATCGTCTTGTTTTTTCCTCACTGCACTCTTTATTGCCAGCATTGTTTGTTCTCATACAATAAAATAAGGTCGGAGTCTCACCTTCTGGTGCTCTGTTACACAGAGTTCATGGCTAACAAACAACAGACACTGACTGATTTAATGGCAGTGATTGAGCCCTGCCACTGTTGAAGGATTACATCTGATTTGATTTAGAAGTTCCAACAGTTCCACTTTCACTGTTCTGAAGTGAGTGTCTTTACTTAGAGTTGATCTTGAAGTACTCCTGACTGATTCAACATGAATGTGTACTTGGCAGACGCAAAAGTTCCCAACAAAGTGTACCAAAGAGCTTTGAGTAGAGGAAGCAGAGTGATTTGAAGCACTGCTACATTTTGAAAAGTTTCAAACACTCGGCTGGAAACTGACACGTCAGTTGCTTCATGACTTTGTTGAGAATGTTCTCTGTGTCTTCTTTTTTGTGTGTATGTGTGCTGACAATACACTCATTATCATCACCATCATTATTATCATCGCAACCATCTGACAGCAGATACCTGCAAAAAAAAAAGTGGTCTCAGGTTTCTCTGCCAGGATTCAATATTAAAAAAGGTTCTCAATGTTTGAGTCCAAATCCCATTAACCACTGTTAAAGTTTCTTTCTCCCTCATCTGTGCTCTCCTTGGCTCATTGGTAGACTCCTCTAATGTTTTTAATTACTGCCTCTGTTCACTGGATACCACTGATAGATGAGTAACATTAATTAGTAGCAGAGACAGGATATTTTCCCCGGAGCGGACTACAATCCAACAAGGTGATGGAGTGTTTGTGCATATCTTGGCTGCATTTGCAACCCTAATGCATCTGCATGCACTGGATGTAAGTGTGAACACGTTCAGGTTGATGTGGTTCCTGGTGTTGGTTAAAAAACGGAGACAAAAACAAATTCACGTTAAAGAAAACGTTATGTTGAGTTTTAATGAACAGATGGTGAAACCTTATAGCTGTCTTCACAGACAAACTACATTCTAATAATCAAATTAAAAAAGCAAAAAATGGATTCATGCTGCATCCCTAAATCTCCTATTTCCTTTTTAGACGAAGGCAAAAACAAATGAGGTCACAAAGGAAGTTGAATTCTGACAGATTGATTCATTAGGGTTTACTGGTTACAGGATTGGGAATTGAAATTAGCGTATGAAAAAAGCATTGAGCTAAGGATTGGGTTTTTTTGCTCATGAGGATGACATTTTCACTGAAATTACAAGGAGGTGGAGTGACCAGTCCAGATCTGTTAAGTTGCTGCATAAAAATAATCCAGTTGTGTCCAGAGTTTGTTAGACTGTTGACCTGTGGCGACACACGTTGACAGATGACTGATGTGGGGGACAGAACTTGATGTGAAGTCACCCATGAAAGGTAAAGCTGGCAATTTACTGTATGAGTCTTGATGAAACTTCATGTCAAAGGCAGGAAGAAGACAATAAAAAGGTAATGACACTGAGCGGAGGTCATTTAAGTCACTACAGTTTTTTTAATGGGCCGTGTCGCCTCTTAGGAAAAAGGAGGAAGTGAGCTCATTTAGAGACACAGAGACATGTTTACCAAACTCAGTGTGGTTTTTACCTGAAGCGTTTGCCGGACTGTGTAATCATTGTCCTGACTAATTACTGATCAGGAAGCTTATTAAATGTTTAAATGAACAAACCCAAAGCTTCGCTGCTTCCAGCTCAGGAAGATTATCTCATAACCTCTCATTAACATTCAGGTTTCATCCTATAATTGAGAGCTCGGAGCAGTCGCCTCTAGCTCCTTCAGACGTCCCTATCCTGCGGTGACATTTTGCCGATGACCTTTAACCCAGTTTGTTTAAGTACTCCGTCAGTCTGTGTCAGATCGCCTGTGCTGTTATTGTCGCCGTCACCGTGCTAAACGCCATTAGCCTGCCGACCCGCGATGCCGCTCAGATTGTTGAACTGGTCAGCGCCTCACAGCCAGCCTCCCAGGATTTCACGGCGTTACATTAGTCATTCGCTGTCACAGCTCACCTCTGAGTGGCATTAGCATGCAGGAAAATGTGTTGCCGTCAGGGGAGAAAAGGGCAAATTGACCTAGCTGATTCCACATTAATTGGATAATGTCCCAAGCTGTGGCCCGAGAAAGACGTGTCGGTGTAAGAGCAGGCTTCGGAGAAGAAGGTTTGACTTATTAGATCTCCAGTCACAGGACTTGTGATCCTGTGTGTTAAATGAAACATGAATGATTCAAGATTCAATTTGCATTGTTATCATTATGCAACAGAAGTTTGCACGTCCAAATTGCAAAGGGTGGAGATGACATTAGTGTCTGCTCAACGTGATCAGCTCCTTCTGCCAACACTGATGGCTTTACTTCTATAAGCACTTCTTATGCCAGTAATATATCCTCCAGTCATTAGCATTAGCATCTAAGTGATGCATCTCCATGTCAACTTAGAGTCAAAGGAGTTATGTGTCTCCAGTGATGTGCATAGAACTCGCGTTTTATGATTTATGCTAAGATAACTGTATATTGAATGGACAAACCAGTTCCGAGGAATTGTCCATCTCTTTTAGGACCAGGAGGAAATTGTTTACTTTTTCTCCACTCTGTTGTCCAACCTTAAGATAGAAAAAACAGCAGACAGAATGTCGTGTTTGTATTTCTCCTAAAAACTTTACTTCTAGGCTCTTTGACAAGATCAGCATGGTTTTTTGTTTACAGTTTGTAAACAATCTGACCCGAGTCTTCTATTTCAAATACCAACAATGTTTTGTTGGTATTGTCACCACTGAAAATACCAACAAAGTGTTAAAAATTCAATTTTGGAATATATATTGCCAATTTTTGCAACCGTCTGCTCTCTTCAGCAGTTGTTGCAAAAGATCACCGGCTCTTCTACTTTCACAACCATCATCATGTCTTCCTTCACTACATCCATGAATCTTTAAGACAAAAAAACAAAACAATTTCAAAACAATAAAGGGAGCATTAAGAGGCAGATGTTAGAAAAGATGAACATTCAGACATTGGTGATGTGAAGCAGGAAAGCTGCATTTTTTTAAATAGTAAAAAAACAGTGAAAGTCCCTGTTCATGAGAAAGGTTTGTTTTTAGCCTGGTGCTACGTTAGAGGCTCAATTAAATTGTTGAGACTGATAAAACATAGCACATTCTGCAAGTTTGGCAGACGAGAATTGCAAGAATACGTGCAACAACAACAAATTAGCTGTGTTTACTCCAAAAAAACAGCAGTATATGAAGTACACGAGGAGCATAACTATGCTAAAACCTTGACTGCAGGCTTTGCACTTTTACAACAAACTGCCGCCGAAAGCAGGATGATGAGGCTATGAGGTATAAAGTGGAAGAATAGTGAGAAACAGCAGGATATTTTTAACACACGAGCTTCGCACAAACGCACAGTTGTGGTGTGAAAGATTGGCAAGTTGTGTAATGCAAACACAGCAACTGCGAGACTCGCATCCATACCAATTTGCCATCTGCTGTGCTAACGCTAACGTCTGCATAATGATAGAGGGTTGAATTCGAGCATGCATGAGGAACACGGGATATTCTGGGCTTAACTGCAGTCTATAATATCTTCACTAATTAAGTATATCCCATTCTCTGCACTGTTACAAAAAATATAT
>NW_007585110.1:105647-196954 GCF_000523025.1 Cynoglossus semilaevis | reverse complement strand
AAATGTGCAAATTACGCAGTGTGAAATTGTGCCCACAGAGAGCCCACTGTCCAGATTATGTATATGCAATTACTGTGTCCACTGTAAACACTGTCTATTTACACCGCATTGTTTTCTGGTTTTGACGACCGCTCAAACTGCATCACTCACACATTAATATACTGTATATTGTTGGGAGTTTTCTATCACACATCTGTCAAAGCCTTGTATGCTCAGCCCACACATCTGCCAGCAGCAATTTGGAGGTTAAAGCACGTGTAGTGGACAGTCGCAGCTGGACGTTTGAACCCACTCTACCCACTGAGCCTCCGTAGCTCCATATTGCACTGAATACTAAAACCTATGAGAATTGTTTTTTCTTCTGGTGCATTCAGGCTTTGGTGGATTTTCTGCATTAATGCACAGGGATATCAGGAACCTGTTTGCATGCTTTGGCCGTGTGGCCCAGTCCGTGAGCCGACGCTTTTCCAGCGGGGTATCTGTCCTGAAAGACTGATGACTGCTGCCACTGCTCGTCTAATGAGCTGTGCTTAATTTTGATTTGTTATGGCGATATAACACTTCGTACTTCTTCTTTGTGAATAATTAATGGATTCAGGGTCATTATAAATACAACAATCTGCTGGGAAATCATTAGCAGCAGCAGATATTCGACTACGAAAACTTTACTTTTAACAAATGAAGAGTCGAGATTTTCCCTTTTTATGTCCAGGAGACTTTGTGAAAAGTTTCCTGGACATAGACTGCAAAGACTGCAAAGAAAATCATCATTCAGTATTTGTCTGTTTTTTATAACATTGAATCAAGGACGCCCGCATGACCATTGTTTCTGGTTTGATCATGTCCCTGACAAATAAACGTTAAAAAGTTTCAGTCCTAACCTTATTATTAAAGGAGACATCTACTCTGGGTGAACTAAAAATACTGAAATGACTAAAATGAAATACCATTCCAGGCCTGCTAAAATGATATGTAGCATTGAAGATAATTGCAGAATCTATAGGGTTTGCTGATTAAAGCACAGGAGTAAAAAATAATTGCATAGAAAATATTTGAAATGGAACTGACCATCTGGTTAAAACACAGTTTCACTGCAGTGATTTCCTGCCACTCGTCTCCTATAGATGGTCCCCTGCTGTCAGTTATGCACGGCATCTACTCAAACGTGCAGCTCCTCGTCCTGCTGTGTCTGTTGGTTTTTTATAATAAATGAAATTTTACAAAATCTACATTCACGTTGTTTAGGAACAATGTTAAGTTGTGATGAAAATGTTTGCGGCTCTTATAAACCTTAAATAAAATCTATGAACATGTTTTTACACATCTCTGCACAGGCTATATAAATACCAGGTGTCATTTTACCATCTGTTATATTCAGCTTTTTAATGAGAAAATGTGTTTTATACCTATAACTCATTAGTACGTGTCCTTGCGGATATTTCAACAGGTGTTAACAAGCAGATGTCACATGACATAGGTGTGAAAGGAGGGAGAGCCACAAAAGTATCATCCTTGAAAATGGATAATAGAAATAAAAGGGAGATTCAAACAGTGACTTTGAAACCACAGTGTGCTTCCTTCTTATTTCTATTTTTAAATTTTTATGCACAATTTTCTTCAGTGACTTTATTTTTTAGATAAAATTAACATTTTGTAATACAACCTTTATTCATACAGTCATTCTAATGAATGCATTTTTTATGTTAAATTTTTATGGTACTATCAGTGCAGTAAAGATGATCTTGATCTAAAATATTATTTGGAAATAATTTTGTATTTCTGTTAACATTCCAAAGAGACATTTTTTGGCATAGAGCAGGGAGCAGTGGCTCTCCTGTGCTGCAGGGTTTGTCATCACACAGTATATAACTCTGGTAATAATGTAGGTGAACAGTAGAGCCGAGTATTAAAGTGGACAGTCTTCCTCTGTGTCCCTCTCTCCATATTTTATAAGAGATTTCAGGCTGATTCTTCAATATCATCATATTTCATGAGTGGTGAAGCCTGTGGAGGTCCGCACCGCTGTGGGGAGCTTCTCCCTCATTGGTCCCGTTCAGAGCAATAAAGCACAAGCATTTCTGACTCAATAATAAAAATTTAAAAAAGAAATTCAGTGAAAGGAGGAGTGCAGGTCCAGTCCTGTGGGTAGACGTTTATTCATGTCAGCCACCTTTCACTCAATAGTTTTGGAGCAGTATCCTAAAGCTGTGAAGTGTTAAAATGAAATAAAAAAGAGAGTTTTATTTAATTTTATGAGTCTACAAGTCAGTAAAAGTAAACATGGGGAATGTGAAAATGGCTCTGTAATGACTTGGGGTTGGATTTCTACAAAGTTCTGTTGAGTACTTGCTCCCAACTCATAAATATTGACAGATTTCTAAATGTGTCATACTGAATAATGACAATGGTACAATACAGTAACTTTCCACTTTATTTTTTTCCCCTCACCTAAACCACATTTACACCGAGTGTGAACTTTGTCTGTTCTCTGCAGATGAGCTGAAGGAGAAACTCCAGGATTTCGTGTCTGAGACCAACAGCCAGCGTCCAGGATTTATTAAGGTGGTGCGGCATTCCAAGCAGGAAGGACTTATTCGGTCCAGAGTGAGCGGATGGAGGGCTGCTACTGCCCCCGTGGTTGCCCTCTTTGATGCCCATGTTGAATTCAATGTAGGCTGGTGAGTCACTCTGACTGCGTGCCTCACATAAGATGAGCACAGCTCCATATCAGATCAATGCTTCTTGAGTCATAATGGTGTGTGGGCTTCCTGAAAAGTGTTTAAAAACACATCGTCCAGTGGTTCTTTTTCGAGAAACAGTGTTTCGTTGTCACGGTGTGAACATCATTTCCCTCATCGTACAAATACTTATATAAGAAGTGGAAAAGAATGTCTTAAAATGTGACCAGATCTCAACAGAATCATCTCCAGTATAAGTAGATATTGTTAGTGACCGACCTGATCACCACACTTGATCTCAATAAATCCCTTTTTTTCTGACTCAAAGGGCTGAACCCATCCTGCAGAGGATTCAGGAAGACAGGACCCGCATTATCTCCCCATCGTTTGACAACATCAAGTACGACACATTCATGATTGAAGAGTATCCGCTATCTGCGCAGGGCTTTGACTGGGAGCTGTGGTGCCGCTACCTCAACCCCCCCAAATCCTGGTGGAACCAGGGTAACAGGAGTGCACCGATCCAGTAAGTTGGTACAACTGACAAATGTAAGGCTGAATCCAATATGTTAAGATGTAAGTGAATATGCTATAAATAAAGAACAGAAACAGCGGCATAAAAGTGAATTATAAAGCTTTGTATTATGGACTTTTCCCTCGGTTTACAGTCATTTTAATCCCATTCCTGCAAATATCAATGAACCTGCTTCTTCTTTTCCATGTGTGTTTCTTGTCTTAGCCATGAAAAAATAAATCCTGTCCATCACCTGTGGCTGGCTCTCAGGCCAGCTTTTCTACATGTCCGCAGAAACAGACAAACTCAGCCTGCCACGTGATATATTTGTGTGGTAGTTAAATATTCCAGAAGTAAGAAATGAGTTAAAGCTATTTATTTTAAGGGTTTTGCCGTTGTGTTTGGATCAGTGGATGAAATGACCTCTGACAGAGGCTGGAGCAGCAGTGGTTTGGATTTATCCACTGGCCTGTTGACCTCACAGAGGAGACGGGGAAATCAGATCCAAAAGTGCTGTAAGCAGATGATAATGAGTTGGACCAGGCAGTCGTAATGATCCTAAGGCACAGGCGGATTAGCACATCTGATAACCAGCGAACCATGAACTCGGATATAGACAGACTTGGGGACACGCTGGAAAGAGTTTAAAAGAAAAATAGTCAGGAAAACACAGAGTGAGTTAGAACTCTGATATCTACATCAACTTTACTCTCCCAGGAGCCCCGCCCTGATTGGCTGCTTCGTGGTGGATAGACTGTACTTTGAGGAGATTGGACTGCTGGATGAGGGGATGGAGGTGTATGGAGGGGAAAACGTGGAGCTTGGAATCAGGGTGAGTACTAATGTGACAGTGGATACTTCAATGAAATGATTGTATCTGAGTATACATTGCAACATAGTCACGTGTCTTGTATCTTCATCTGGCTTCAGATTTCTCTCACACTGATAGAAATAACAAGCTCCTGGTTTCTATATTCCTAATATCTTGCCAGTATTCAAATTCCTAAAATGTCTGTATTGGAGGGAATAGACCGAATGGGTTAGTTTGCACTGACTAAAGTGAAAAATGTGCCACAAAATATTGTAAAACAAAATAGTTTTTTGGGGGGAAATATGCAGCAGTCATGGTAATGTCAGCTATCAGGGCTGGAATTGTTCAGTCACTTCTGTTTATTCTACTTTTGGCTGAATGGCGGTTATGCTGTCATCTGTTTACAACTGATATCTGCCAAGCGGTGGATTGCGCCGGTACTGTATTTTCATGACATATGGGCAAAATGGTTGTCTCACATGGGTCGGATCTTTTTAGGTCACAGGCCCAAAACACAAATGCTGGCCTGAAACTATACCAACTATACAGAGTCAAGGATGTAGAAATCACTAAAGGAGAATTTAATGTAGTAAGTCACATTATGACCTCTTATTTTATCTACTTTAAGATTGACTCAAGTGATTCAGAAGTATTAGCCATAACCTTTATCCACTGCTGGTGCCACTGAAGCACAGCCTCAGTGTTGTCAGTTACTGTCAGCAGTGATGTGTGACGACCGTTGGACACTGTTGAGAACAGATTCACTGACGCTGCACTAGATATGTAGATCAATGTTAGGTCGCTCAGGAACTTGGAATTTACTTAGTTTGCAGTCTGCAGGTAGAAAGGCAGGAGGGAAAAGCAATCCCCTCAGGGAGCGCAGATGATGGTTCAAATCTGCTGTACAAAGAGATTTCATTTAGCCATCAGCCTGTTCGATAGAAGATGGAGGGGGGAGACCACTCTACGCCTCCTCCTCTGGTTCTTGATTGCAGAGTAAGGAAGAAATGTAGACAACTTTGATTGTGGTGAAACCCATCCTCACTAATGACAGATGTGATCATCGCAGGAAAGATGTAATATTAGTCCCTTAAGTCATTTTCTGCAGAATTCACTGGCTGTTTGATTACAGGGGCCTGTTCGACGTTTCTCAGACGCCGTTATAGCCGTGCACTTTGATGATTTTATTATGGTAAGGTGGCTAAGGCTATCTGTGTGGGGCTGGAAGGGGCTTTAAGGGAGTCAACCTCTCTCCTCTGTTGCATCAACTGCCCCATGGCACTTCCATCTCAAACAGCTTTGGTTTAGAAACATTATGGTTGATGACAAGGGTTTCTACAACATCATGGACCACAAGGCTGAGGCAAGAGCTGAGAGCTTTACCGTCTCACACAGTTTATCAAGTCCCTTCAGAGAACACCTTAAATCCTTACCAACGTTTAAAAATCCTTATGAGCTAGAGAAATTGGAGACAAGACCATTAAACTCTGACATGACCTGGTCTAGAGAGTACTCTGCAATAATGTAACCCATCAGTGCTTCGACCTATGCCGTAGTGTGATGTAACTCAATTTTCTTCAAGTCAGAACTCATACTGTACATAAGTACCTATGTCACTCACTTACACTAACACTAATCCTTAGTGTGCTCTGTCTAACGGATGCCACTACAGGCCTAGACTGCTGGGTCTGCCCCATGGTGCCAATCACTCTCCATTCCTAATACTCTTTGACGTCCAGATTTACACACACATAGACACAGTAGCATGCACACGCTGTGTTTAACATAAAATCTACTGGTGTACTGGTCTGAACTTGCTGACTTTGATGTGATAACTGCTATTTTGTGGAGTTGTTTAAGTTAATAAAAGTGTTGTGCTGCCTTTTTGTTAGGACATCTCAGTCCTCCATCCTGACATATGTGGACCTCACCTGTTCCCTTTTAGCCTACAGGTTGTTGTTTTTGTTCTGTCCTTTCTCTTATTCGTACTAAATCTCCATCTGCTCTGCCCTGGAGTTAAACATCACATTAGCGCTGACATTATGCACCATCTTTACTTTAACATGGTGCCTATTTGTATGCTCTCCACACATCGTGAGCTAAGACTGTGCAACATCTGTCTCATCATCATCCTCAGTGTCTGCTGCTTGTTCTCAACTGTAAACACGTCAGATAATTTGTCACCTTCATTTCTTATTCTTCTACGCTAAACTGGACCTCAGGCTATAAAAACTGTCATTATTTCCTCCTCTGGTGGAACTTAACTTCAGAGTCAATCACCTTTACTGGAGGAATTTATGTCTG
This sequence comes from Cynoglossus semilaevis, assembly GCF_000523025.1. Classification (NCBI taxonomy): domain Eukaryota; kingdom Metazoa; phylum Chordata; class Actinopteri; order Pleuronectiformes; family Cynoglossidae; genus Cynoglossus; species Cynoglossus semilaevis. Next base: position 190,647 of record NW_007585110.1, on the reverse strand, counting down.
TTATGAGAGTGTGGTCCAGCCTTTCAGATATTATACCTGCTGAGTTTCTCCTTGAAGTGATGGACTGCATTGGTCCCTATTGGCCTTCTATTATTAACAGCTCTCTGTCCCGCGGTTCACCCTCTGACTATTTTGAAATTGCCAGTGTGCAACCTGTCCTCAAGAAGTTTTCAAGTGCTTGTCATTGATGGGTTCAGAAAATGTGTCAGAGGGCTTGCTACTCTGAAAAGAAATGGCAAAGATAAACATTTTGAGTAAGGCTATATTTTTAATATAGATTAGAAAAGTAAGTAAATATTTCAGACACTGAGTTAGGCTGAGGAAACTGGTGTTAAATATAGTGTGCTTAAGGCTCACTCTGATGGGAAGTAAAGTGAAGCAATTTGTGCAATGGCTATGCAGATGACTCTCAGCTCTATTTTATTGTTTATACCACCATCTCCATCCGTAGACAAATTTAAAATAAAATATAGCAAACTTTGCTCAGGACGATGTTCTGCTTTTCCACAAACCCACCTGACTAGTTTCTGTTAAATATGGAGGAAGGCAGGACCTGAAAGCAGCACTCAGGAGACTCTCTTCAAGGTGCAGAGAATTTCACAGGAGAGTCCCAACGAACAATGATCCCACGAAGATGGAGTGAGGGAGAGAGGTATATATGCACAGGGCAGCAGGGGGCACCACCTCGACTGAGACTAATGACAGAGACACAGAGATACTAAAGGAATATCCTGATTTTAAGCCCCATTTTTAATTCAGCAGCATAGTGCAAAATTAAATTCTCTTTTCCCGCTCCCTTTCTCGGCTTCCCTTTGTGTCACCCACATCTGCCCTTACTGACCGCCCAGCTGTTTTCCAATAACCTTTCTCCAGCTTCTCTTCTACTCATATGAAAGTAACCATAAACCACTGTTCTAAGTACCTTGGTATTAACGTTGATTTTGGCAAAGCCTGTTGCCTTATTGCTCTGTTTCTCTGCTTTAAGTTATTGACCTTAGTGTTGTTTTCCCATCTCATTCTGTTGTGCTGAGGGATTGTGCCCTCGCCTGTTCGTTAATGTTGTTAAGAGTCCAGTAATGCTTTTAAAGCACAGAGAGCTGAGAGCTACAGGACAGGAAGATCCTGCCTTGAACTTTGATTTACAGACCCAGAGAGCCCAAGGAGAGGGGCTGTGAAGAGGATAATTTCATCTGTCTGCACATGCGTCATGCCTCTAGACCACCTGCCAGCATAAGACTGGCTGTTGACTGATCCACAGAGACATTTGAACTAGGCCAACAGCTCAGGCTTTGGCCGAGGCTTGAAAGGGCTGTCCTGGGTGTTGTGATGGCCAAATGAAGTGCAGCCCTCTGCTCACATGTGGTCATAAAGTGTAGAAGGAACAGTTCAGCCGTGATATACAGAAGCTGGCCTTTTAAGCCGACAATGCAATACAAACGAAATAGTGAAGAAAGCAGGTTTGGTTTTACTGCTTTTGTTTAAATGTATATTATTATTCCACATATACTGTATTATGTTTATTATTACTATTATTATTATTGTTGTTATTGTTGTTGTGGTTGTGTTAGTTGTGGTTGTTGTGGTTGTTGGTGTTGTTGTTGTTGTTGTTATGTGTTTAAACTGATTAACAACACCAGAAATAGTAGCAGTAGAATTACTCAAATTAATTAAAAAGTTTTTGTAAAAACTATTTTCATCTTTCATCTTTCATCATTACTAAGACCAAGTTAAAAAAAATCCACAAACCAGGCTAATCATTGGAAAAAAATAAAATGCAATTTATGTCATGAGGAGTTATTGTTTGAATAACAACAATGATTCAGGCTGTAACTGCAGCCCTGCTGAATTCTCAGCCCGACACAACAATCAATGAGAACTCTTTGTCTCAAACAACTAATGTGAAACGTCTAATGTGGCCCTTTCCTGTAGCAATGAATAACAAGGTGTTCACACACAATCAGAACTGATTACAGGGATACAACACACTAAATGTTATGGGGGCAGTAATGGCACCAGGGGATGGTCTAAAGGCACAGTCGTGATTTTATAATTTTAGGAGAGTTTACAATCATATACAGCTATGGCATTCTACAACTTTTTTTTATTTTATTTTCAATTCTGTTAACTTCTGTCGCAACATAGCTCTGTTCTTGCTCAGTTCATTATATGTCTATGGGTTGGACAGTATTTCCTGTTGTTTTGCCAATTTGCCTTTTATACACTGTCATATTAACAGCTTCCATACAAACCGATTTAAAAACATAAAGTGACCAGTGTGAGATATTTATCACTGGTTCAAGCCTATATGTAAAAGTCAAAGATGAGGGGAGGTAAAGTTGATAAGAACGTTCATATGGACATTTTATAAAAACTAAACTAATTCCATTCTCACATTACAGAACACAAACTGAATGAACTTAGTAGACACGACTATGTACTGATTCTACATTACTGTACGCATTCAGTTCGATATAGTGCAACATATTTTGTTTTTAGCTTTGTCACAAAAAAAAGTTTCTGGCTCCACACTACTCCTTGCTGCTACTACCAACTTTAAGGTAAAAGAAAAAGAAAAGAGTTTGACTAAATAAGTCATGTCCCTTGTTACCAAGATTTTCACTCTCGGTGGATCCAATTTTGCAGTAACACAGCAAAACAGTGCAGGATGTTGTTGAGACAGCCAGCTTTTATTTGCTAATAAGTGCCTCTCTAGTGGCACTAAGTGCTGGGATTTCCCCGGCACAGACGTGCCAAAAGATACTTGCCATCAGCTTCGTACTTCAATTCTTTATGGTGTTTCTTCTGCAGCAGCAGAGTCAGCCTTCAGCATTACAGCAGTCACAGAGGCGTGTCGATGGGGAGAAAAATGAACTCCATTCAGATGAGTGGACACAACGTTGAATATCTGGCTGGTTTTTTGTTGTTTAGTGGTTCTTGTGCTTTTTCTTTTTCCTTACTCTAAAAACAAACGGCGATGGCAGAAATCGTTAACTGAAGAACACGTTTGCAGAAGACACATTTGAAAGTAACCAACACTCACAGCGTGCTTGAACACAACTACATTCAGCCTTGAGAAAACCCCACATTTTCATTTACTTTGCATGCGGTGGTAAATGGTGGTGAATGAATAATTGAAGGCGATGAATCTTCACTTGACTACATGCACCCTAGCTTCCTACAAATTGCATTCATATGCATTTATTCTTCATTAGCAATTTATGGTCAAGGGCATGTAGAAAGTCGAGAAAGGGTCGGCAAAATCACTGAAAGGGTCCGTGTGTGAATTATTCATCCCTCAACACTGACTGTGACTGTTTGAGCCAGTTCAAACTACACGCTGCTTTGAGCCGAGTGATTGGGAGGAACTCACACCAAAAGGAATACATTTGTCCGTCTAATACGGTATATTAGCCACCTGTGAATAAGTATGATGTGTTAATTCAGAGGATCTAATCTGCAAATACCATCAAATATTAAAAATGGCATCTAATTAAATAATTAGCTACATTCTATTTTTGATAGCATCACAGTGGCGTTGGTTATAGCTGCCACAGAATGCTGTGTGAGTTTAAAATCATCAATATTTATCAAAAGGAATATTATAAAATACCAATTAAATGAGTGTGTTTTTATCCTGTTCATTCGTTAGCATTTTTTACAGAATGTTTATATTTCTGTTTTAGTTTTGGTTTTGGTTTTTATATGGTGAATTTTACCAGGCAGCACACATTGACCGGAGTTCAGGTTTGACTTTGTCTGAAGGATTGTTCACTTTAACTCTCCTCCATAAAGCACTGATCGATCAGTGGGAACACAGCAGATATAAACTCATCCACTTTCACCGCAGGTTGACTGAGGATTGTCTGTAAACGCTTCCATTTCCTGTTATGAGGATGGAAAATTTACTCACCTCTCACACACTTGACACACATACACAGTCACACACACAGACACAGGCAGTGATAGCTGTGGTCACTGCTTCCACCGTGTGCTCTGGGCACTGAGGAATAGGAGGACTTCATTTGAAAATATGTCTCTGCTTTGATGTGGAGTTTTCGGATCAGAAAATGCACAGGAAGTAATGAAATGGAATGAACGCAGTGGGGAAACATTAAGATGTTGGTGCTGGTGTTTCCAGGTGGGCAAGCCGTTAAGAAGATGAATACAGATAGATTTAGATGAAAGGAAAGGCATGGAATAAAGATAGAAAATTCCCAAATGGGAATAGAGAGGCTCAGAGGAGAATAGAGACGGAAAACAATGTTGAGGTTGTTGATTTTCTCAGGACTCCATGGGATATTTTTTTCTTTGTTGTTTTCTTCAGGTCTGACCTTTTTCATCGACAAGGTGTCCACACATTTTTACATGTATTTCATGATGATTTTTTTTTTTTGTGTGGCTTTTAAATTCCACTTTTTACAGCGGTTCTTGCACAGCCTTGCTCTTTAAACTGCCTGGAGAATAAAACCAGCTGCTGTTCAAGGAGGCATGTTCTGCTGGTGCCTTGATTGAAAGGAGGTAATAGTGTTGTATCTAACCACTGTCACCTTAGTGGTTTTCTTTTTGGAGATGACATCCCCTACAGCATAAACTACACAACACGATTTATTTCTATTATTCTATTATTAGTTATTTCTATTTTTTCTTCATAGATAAAAACTCAAAATATTTTACATTTGTTTGAGGCATAACTACACTTTATTTAAAATGTGTTTAGCTACAATAAATATGATTATGATTGCTTTAACTATATACTGTACATATGAAAATCACTCCCTAATACCTTAACTACACCTCATTTTTAAAGCAGACAGTAAAAAATTTGATCAATTTAGTCTCTCATTCTTATTTGATTATCTTATAAATTAAAGATTTTTTTAAGCCGTTAGTTCTTCTACCAGTATCAAGTACTTCTGTCACTTAAAAGCTCTAAGTCTGACTGCCACAGGAACTAATGTCAGAAAGTTGTCAGAAGTAGAATCTCTGGTTCTCCCCCACATGTCCAAGTGCCCGTGGGCCTAAAGCTAAACTGGAGATTGTTCCTGACAGCTGTGTATGAAACCCAGAGAACAGTATGGACTGAGTGCAATAACACTGAGAATATGAATGAGCAGTAGAGGTTTTGTTGTGTGTGTGTGTGTGTGTGGATCAAGACACACTGATGTCCTTTGTGTAACATTGTACCTGTAAAACTTTTTTTAATTATTGTTTAGAGGCTGTATTTTTGGCTGCTGCTAAATTATTTAGTGAAAGAACAGACAAATGAGCCGACAAAGTAAAGTTGTTGCCACTCGGGAAATTACATTTAGGTCTGCGTACCTTATGACACAACAGGTGCAAGAGTTCAGATGAAAATCCAATTAAAAAGACTCCACAAACAAAGTGCAAAATATATATATAACAAAAAAATAAAAATAATAATGAGCAGAAAAACAAGAGTAGCGACTAGAAAAAAAAACAATGTTGGGATGTAAGGAAATTACCAGCGTTGTTATTATTAAGTCATTACTGTCGATAGTTTACAACTACTGTCTCCCTTCACCTGTTAAAATCAAACCTAAGTGAATATTTAGCATTGGTGTCATTAAAGTCTGCTTATCGGACTGTTCACAATTAAGACCCGACAGGACACAGTCTGTACATGTAGCCTCCGCAAACCCAAACACTGAAACAAAAGCCAGCACAGAGCCTTACTCCATCAGCAAGGCAGGAATTAGTGAACAAAGGTAAAACTAGTAAGACACATGAATCACATCAGGGCAGGGCAGATAAGGACAAACTCTGGACAAATCACCTAATAGAAAAGAAGAAGAAAGTGAAAACAAAAACATTAGGAAGACAAGGGCAAAAAAACAGGCGGATGGAAGGAACTGATAAAAAAGGTCTGAACAAAGATGTCAAATTCAAGCCTCTAGGAAAGTTTGTAAAAAAAAGTTTGTTAAATATTCAGAAGATTGACAGAAACACATTAAGTTCAAGACCATAGTAATTGATGTAACATATTGCAGGGACATGGAATGACAGTCATTTTGTCTCTTAAGTGCAGAGGGTTACAATGACCTTGTAAGTGCTCTTATCAAATTCCACTCTAATTCGAGAGGTTCTCGACTTGTAAGTGGCATCGGTGGTGACAGAAAAAAAAATGAATCAAGTACTTCCACTCGCATTACATTTACATTAAAGCTATTTAGCACTTGCTCTTATCCAAAGCAAATTATGATGAGAGCGGCAGTAAAATTAGCCTGTGCCCGGGCTGATGGTGTACCGATAATAGAGCCAGACAAACACTGCTGTTATGTGAGATTGCTTCTCTGCCAGACTTTTACAAAAAGAAATTAGAAGGCGAGGAGCTTGAGAGTGAGGAGGATCGGATTTAGACAGCAGCATATTGGCGGGGGTGGCGGTGTGAGTGATACAGGAGGGAGCTGGGGACGTGAGTTATTTCTTGAGGAGATGGGTTTCAAGTTTACAAGGGAAAGAAGTGTCTCTCCCAACTGTGATTGTTCCACCGCTGTGTGGCTGCAATCTGACTGTTAATACCACTACAGTAGTCAGACCCAAACGGTGATTTGTTTGTACCTCGGTGTGTACATCATTACACGCACAATTAAGTTGAGCTACAGTAGTACTATCAAGTGGAAAATGAAGACAGACTGCTGACCTGGTCTCAGTGTACAGGTACAGCCAGAGAATTGATTAATAATGGGAGTGGTATGCCTCCTGTGGACAGCTCAGAGTTAATCTGCTAACTGTAAGACAGTTAGAAAAACATTTAGCCAAAAATATCTTTACTGTATGTATTTCATATACACCCTTCACATTTTAAATATTTGAAATATGACTGAGAAACGATCTGATTGATCACAGGGAGCTCTAGCTGTTGTTTATCATTGTTCATCCTGATTGATGGTGATCAGTCAACAATATTAATATGACGTTTCTTTCTGTATATTTCTGGAACAGAAAATTCAGCATTTAGAAGTTTGTGTTTCACAGCTGTTTTTATTTCAAACTAATCAAAATGTATCTTCAGCTTTATGAAACATGTCAACAGTTACATTGAAATCTTCAGTGAAGTCCATGTCTCCAATTTATTTAGTCAGTTTGCATTCACTCGCAAACACTTTGAAAGTAATGTTAGTGAGCAGGTCAGCTGTAGACTGACTTACTGCCCTGCACTAAGGAGACGATGCAATGCGTATAAATAGCATGTGTTTCGACTGTATTAGAGCAACCAGTATTGAGTGAGCATCATTCCACCCATGCACTGAAAATGCATTAGATAATATTAACCTGCTAATTTTGAAAAAGCTCTAGTTTAAAATAAGTTGGACTCCAGGTGACCTCTGTATTTTTAGAATTGCTGCAGGCCATGTGATGACACCTTTTGTGGTCTAAATTACAACACCAGCTATGCTAAGATAATTTGGTTTAAAGCTTGACAGGCAGTTAACCTTTACAGTAACTAACTGCTGCTAACACTGGTTAGTGCTGTGCTTTCTTATTTGCTGTCCATTTGTTCTGTTTTATTTCACCAACTCCAATATGCTGTGTGGTTCACCATCTTTAAAAATATGGAATGACACTGTTCAGCCTCTGACTTCAGGGAGGGACCAATTTATGTTTATTCAATGTATTTATTAAACCTTTGTTTAAGGAACAGCCCTGGTCTGACAGTCTGTCTGAGGACGCACGAGCCAGGAGAAGAAGACTGATGTTAGGGAAACACAGAGAAAAGACAAAGGAGGATGTTAGAAATAGAGAGAGGACAAAGGGGAGGTAGTGGCCGATGCCTCCACACAGACAGCTGTGGTGCCATGGATATTAAAAGTGCCTGCAGCCAGAATACATTAATTCTGAGGACAGACCGGAGTCTTGTACTCTGAGAGTGAAGATCAAAAGTTGAGATCTGAGGTTTAAAGAGATGAACCCAGTCTGATGGGGTTGACCAGAGCAGGACGTTTTGTGTCATCAACAGCAATTTGAAGTCCGCTCTCGTACTGAGAATGAGCTAAATAAAGAGCTAAATATGGAAAATGGGTGGCATTTAAACGTTGCTGTTTAAAGTTGCAGTGAGTGTGGATAATGTCAGAAATTGGTTGGATAGATTGCATAGATAAAGGTTTAGCTTATATCATGCTAATCATTTTGTGAGAGATTTTGACACACATCATCATTTGTAATGGTGAGGAGAAATATCTGGACTGCAGGCTGGCCGTTCCTTCCTAGTACAGTATATCATTTGTGCATAATGAGGCTAACATTTGAATATTAACCTCTACCTCAGTGACACTTTCACATTAATGCTGACCATCCATGTAAATGGTCTGTACTTTTACATATTTTCTAGCCCTGAGGGCTACTCAAAGATTACTTCAGATTTTGCCACCTACATACAGATGAAATATGACCTGTTAGGTCTGACCCTCAGCCGTGGATACTGATGCACACCCACAGCACGTCCTTCACATTAGAATCTGAATTTTACTTGCCATAAAACTCAGCTGAAACATGGACTCATCAAACCACAGCACATGCTTCTATTTTAATTTGCTCTGCATTTTGGTTTCTCGCCACGGAGCTTCATCGTCAAACACTTCTCCAGGTTCGAGTGAATTCTTTTCCACAATGTTACGTGCAGTTCCTCAGACTGCAAAAGCAGCAAAAAAAAAAAAGTAACATTTCTGCGCTGTCAAGCACAAGTGCAATTGCAATGATCATCCTTATAATTTAGTAGTGACTGAACTACAGAAGTAATTCAGGTTATCTGGAATTGGACTTTTAATCAGTGCCAGAGGAGCCAGCTGTCTGCACCCTGTGGATTTTCTCTCTAGACAGGTTAATGACATGTTAATTATGATTGTGGGCTCCAAAGCCAGACTTTTTCAAACATGTAGCTTATTCTGTTGTGACCCGGAAAGACCAGATGTTAAGTAAACCCCAAAACAACAGAAGAAGAAGAAAGAGCACAGCTGTCCATGTCATAGAAAATAACCAGGATAAGTGTTGAACCCAGATTTAAGGGAATTACCCAGAATCCTCCACAGGCCCTGGTAGTGACACTTTCTTTGATCATTGATAACTGAATATGTCTGAGCATTTAAATGGAAATGCAGTTTCTTTATTTTGAGTTTAACTATTCATTTTATGACAGCACTCAGACAGGAACCAGCAGTTCTATTCCAAACACATTTTATTTTCAATTTTTAAGCTAATGTCTCTGAACATTCTCTTGGTCACAACATAAGCATTGAATAAACAGTAGTGTATAAAATCCCAATTTCATGTTTCACAGATGCATTGAGGGAAGAGTGAAGACGAAAATGTTAAAAATGGGATTATGGGTATACAATAGGTGTTAATTGGGGAAATTACCCAAAGCTGCTGTTTTTGTGTTGTTTTGTTTTGTTTTTTTCAACTCAAGTCAGAGAAGACAACGTTAAAACACTAATTAATTTGCAGCAAATTGTGCTGGTGCTGCACAGCAATTAAGGAGACTATATTGCAGTGCGTATTCAACATCATTGCTCGTAAATGACTGTGGTACAGAGGTTGTGAAAAGGTTAGAGAAGGTGTGGGGGAGAATCCTGCCCCAGGGCCTTGAGCCTCCCACAGGTCTTCATTATAAGAGGAAATGGAGCCACTAGCTTTGAAACATCAAGGATTCAGACGTCGCCTCCTGGAGGCTGGGACATTAACGCTTTCCACCTCAGGGACTCCTGTCTCTCAGTGAGGAATGCATTAAGGTTGCAGAGGTGATGCAGGACATCTGCTCCTCAGCCAGTACAGTAGATGCTTTGCATGGCTTAGAAGTGATGCCTCTCATGGAGCGCTGCACTGACTGATCCACCAGCTGCTCTCCAGACTGGGGTTGAGTCAGACTGGTGCTGTTACACAGCGTAACCACTCCAGTTTCCACATGCAAATGAAGCCACATAAGGTCAGTGTCATGTCGCACTGATGATTAATTTGAGAGCTCTCATAATTAGTAAGTAATAAACAGTGACATTTATGATGTTTGAACAGAGGCTCCATTATAATTTCATTTACGGCTCACTATATTCACTCGTTTCACCTGATATATTGAAAAGGAAAAAAAGCTTGTGTTATTGCTGCTGCACAAGAATGACAGTTTCCTGTTTGTGTTGTTTGTATAACAAGGTTTGGCAGTGCGGCGGCAGTGTGGAGGTTCATCCATGCGCACGCATCGCCCACATTGAGCGTGCTCATAAACCCTACACTGAAGACCTGACGTCTCATGTGCGAAGAAATGCCCTGAGAGTCGCCGAAGTTTGGATGGATGAGTTTAAAAGTCATGTCTACATGGCCTGGAATATTCCCCAGGAGGTGAGTCACCAGGAGCGTCGTCATGAAAACCAGCTGTTGTGATGTAGTTCCAGAATATTACATGCAGGATCAGTTGTTACACAGCAAGTATGTTTCTGTCTTTTATCACTGAATTGCCATAAATCTGAGTCAGGATGTCCACACTCTATTTTCTGTATTAATGTTGATGGTGATATCAATTGACTGTCTTAAATCTAAAGGAGAAGCAGACGGTTTCATTTCTGGAGCTCCTAATCTTACATTGGCAGAGGTATCAAGGAATTATTCCCCCGCTGCCTTCACTGGTCTGAAGTGAAACAATTTCCTCCTCCTTTACATCTTTGTCTGAGTATTTCACCTGTCACACCACAGAGACAACTTGTCACTCATACTTACTCAACCCAGTGCCAGAGAGGCATCAGGCATTCAGTGCAACTGAAAAAAATAACAAACTATGGTATTGAGATTCAGGGATTATGCACACCAGTCCACATCAGTAGTCACCAGTCCACACCGAGTTTGGATGGTGACCTGTCAGAGTGGAGCGTGCAGGTTGTCATAACACCTTCTCTCCAATCCACAAGCATGCAGGTTAAAAATGAAAATGCATTTTAAAAGTCTAAAAGTCTTGTGAAAGTCTTCCCAACTCATATTGTACGGTGATTAAACTTGGGTTAGAACGAGATTCTGCCTCTGAAGAGCCAACTTCTGATTTGATGAGTCAGCGTTTTCAAACTCAAACGAACCATCACGTGGATCGGACTATAATTTGCAGAAGTGTACGCTGTTGTGAAACCTGGGGATAGCATGCAGTATGATTTTTTTTTTCTCCATGGAGTTGGAAACTGTCATTTATATTTCATATATCTATCAGACGTGTCTTCTATTTGTAGACTCAGGTTTGAGAATCAGGGTTCTCTGTATTTGTATTTAATTATTGCAAGTCACGCAGGGATTAACAAGTTATTCACACTTTTGCAACCTTGTTCTAGTTGGATTTGGAGAAACACAGGAACCCTGTAAGCATGTTAGCTTTAGCTCCTTTATTTTGGGACAATCCTCACATTTTTAATGTCGGTGAAGGTGAAATGAGAAGGAATTGGAAAAGACCTGGATGCGAGTACTGTCAGTGGGTACATGTAATATTTGATCATCATAATTGACAGAATAAATGGTCAGAAAGTACAGATGTTCATACATATATTTATATATGTCCAAAACCTCCTAGAAGCCGTGGTTTATCCTGATTTGACTCCATCTGATTTCCTGTGTCAGATGTAAATTTATGGGACTGGATTTATGTCACTGGGATTAACTCAGTTGAAAGTAAGACTTCTTATAGGCTACAGTTTAAAATAGAGCTATATAAAATATGTTTTGTATAGTGTCATAATTATTTTTTTTCACCCTGCTCCCGACTGAATAACGGATGATGATGAGATTATGATTACACAGTGATGCATTAAGTTACATTTCAGATGCCTCAAAAACAAATTTTGATGTTTATTCACCGACTCTTTTCTTCTCTGTATATTCTGTTTGAATATGTAAATCAACATTATGAATAGATGAACATCTGCAGGCAATTCATTTAGTCAATAATGAGACGGTTAAAAAAGGCTGTACTCAAAAAGCCTGAAATCTAGCCCCACAAATTAACTGAGCTGCAAAGTTGTTAGTTTTAATTTACCTCTGAGGCTGATAAATCAACAAAAATCAACAAAATGCCAGTGTTTATTAAGGGGTTTGAAACTTACTAAAATGTTCAAATTTAAAGGGTTTTAACCAAGAAAAACGCTGCAGCAGCTTCTGATCATGGTTTTAATGAAGGATGATTGAGATTCTTGCGGAGTTTAGCCAGTTGAAATAAAGTGTCAGGTTGATTATGACTGGTCACGACATACAATAACAGCTAGATGGATTGACTATTATAAGCCTAAATAAATCATCATTGAAGTCACTCTATGAACACAGTGACCAGCTTTTTATCTGGCTGTCAATCACACTTCAATCATCTATCAACTTTATGACTATTATTATTATTATTTCCATTCATAGCCCGGCACCTGATTGTTTCGTTTATAGGATATTGAGATACAAAATAAACCTATTCCTATGGTCAGTATAGAGTTGGTAATTAACCATATACTGCACAGGGAGAAACTCCATGCAGAGTTTCAACAGAGGGATTAAACTTGTGACCTTTTTCCTGTTAGGTAGATAGGGTTGCCATTCCTCCACTGTGTGGCCCTCTGAATGTATCAGTCAAAGGAAACGTAGACTTACATGCAAATCAAATGTTGCTGCTGAAAATGTTGAAACACTTTCACATTCTTATGCAGTATGAACTACTGTAAGACTGCAGAGCGTACAGAAATAGAGGAGATGTGAAATTCAAGACCTGGATTTGCCTCTAAGCCTTGTCAAAAGAAATGTGCAACTGTGAAAGTCACAACTGCATAAGCATCTTGAAATCCACTGGAAATGTCAGACATGTATGTCTAATTCATGAAGGTTTTTGATATTTTTAGTTAAAAGTCTTAGGGTTTTATGACAGGATTGACAAATATTTAATGACAGCCACTATCTTCAATACTGAATTTGTTGATCCATCAAATATTACATTGCTTTCATCCAGTCAATTTGTTTGGTTACGAGGCACTGATGTTTCACTGACTGAAGTAATTAGTATTAAATATAATTTGTGATGAAATCATGTTCCTAGATGTTGTTCTTAAATTTTTATGTGTTATTAAAAATACAGCTGAGGATTAATATTAATGTCAGCCCAACTCATGTTACTTGCATGGTTGAAATTTCCTCAGTTATACAAACAGATTAAAGAACAAGTTGATTTAATTAGTTGATAGAGGAAGAACCCGAGAAATAACATCATCAGACCATTTTAAGGGTGGTTGTTTTTACCTTTTTTTACTGCCATACTCTTAACATTTATTCTACTCACTAATCCTACAAGAGTACCTGCCTTGAAAGGCACAAACACACCTTTGTACACAAGCCTTGAACTGCAGATACATCTGTGAATTGACTCTTAGCTCTGTGAAAAACCCAGCTGGAAACACACTAAATAATATCTATTCAAGTCAACAAAAGGCTTCTTGCTGTTAAAATGCAGTCATTACTTCGTCAGAAACGGGGGTGCATTGATTTCAGGTTCTTCGTAACTGTGTTTTTTACTGAACACTTACAGGATTCAGGGATTGATATCGGTGATATCTCTGAGAGGAAGGCTCTGCGGAAGAGACTGCAGTGTAAAACCTTTCGATGGTACCTGGTCAACATCTACCCTGAGATGAGGATGTACAGCGACACTGTTGCCTACGGAGTGGTGAGCCTTAATACAGTACCTTCATACTTCACATTCTGCCAAGTCTCACAACAAGATCATCTGAGGATGATCTTTAGACTCCTGCACTAAACTGAAAATTTAAATGTGTCAACAAATCATAACTCCCCTTCACTTACAATATACTAAGAATATATAATTGTGTATTTGATAATATGTGTTTTTGGAATTTTGTTTGTTTACATTGAACATGAAGCTTCTCGTACAGGCCTGTAGGTGGTGCCAGATTGAGGCTTGTTTCTTAATTTATATGTCTTGTTACAACATAACTTAAAAAATATATATATATATAAAAATCTGATTCCAGTTCTTGTGCACTTCCGGGTCCTACACAGGTAAGATTTCACATTATTTAGATATGTTGAATTACAAATACACAGATGATAAAAAGGACCAGAAAATATCACAGAAGATGGAACATATTAGTGTTGTATTCTGTTTGTCTTGGTTGTTCTCTGACAGCATTACCCCCCGCCCCCCACTCCGATGCACCATGATGCACAGTGACACACAAACAGTTATCTGGCCGTGTTTCTCTCTGTCGTGAGTGTTTTGTTTTTTCTTGTGTAAACAGGGAATTAGGGCAGCCTCCTTTTACTGATACAGTTGACCTCATTTCTCCACACTGACTGTATATATTTAATGGGTTAGTGTCAGTGCTTTCAGGATCTAGTTCATCAGAGCAGATCGTTGTGACTGTTTTAAATGGAGCTGCACCTAATGACTGTTTCTGGAATCAATCGTTAGCTTTCTTTAATTCATTAAACAATCATCGACCCATACCAATCAGAACATGTTGAAAAATAAATTACATTTTGTTCAAAGACGCAGAGGAATCAGTAATGCTGAACTCAAATTATTCAAATCTTTCACTGTTAAAAACAACTGTTTCAGCCATATATATATATATAATACATTTTCAATCAGTTGCTTTTGTCTTGCTATTTTTTAACTATATAATACCAATTGGCTCCATACCTGCAGTTGAGCCAATGCAATCAAAGGTGATGAATTAAATCTCTTTTCATTATTCTTCACTGAAGTATCGTTGCAGTAGTAGCCATGCTACAGAAACAGGGGCTGCTCTCTCTCTCTGCTGTTTCACTGCAGCACTCTTCTCCACAGGTGTCACTTTCCTACACAGGCTAACATTTTCTTTCCACCTCAGACAGTAGACATGTTAAGACCTGAGCTGCTGTGGGACCATGTTCTGCCTGTGGATTTGATGATTATCAGGCAGAATCAGACGCCTCATGAAGCCACTGTGGAGCTAAATCATCCCTAACGCAGTTCTTTTCATCAGCCCTGGTCTTAACCTGATTCGCTTTGACTCAAACTACAGTCGGGGGAATTGGAGACGCTTGACTTGGTGTCTCGCTATCAGGCAGAGTTTTCTAATGACACACGTGAATAAGCATCAAGGCCTGCACGTCTGAGTCATATTCATCAAGCTTAAAGGTGTCTGATGAACGCATTAATGAAGATAAAAATGAACATGAGAGGATTTGGAGCATGACTCTCCTATGACATCACCCTCAGCTTCCTCTGCTGTATGTTCTGTAGTTATCTTTAAATATTTATATTGTGGTAATGAGTATTGAGCGCAAGCGTCTGCCCGATGTACATAAGCATATTTTCTTATTTCTTTGTCTTTTTTTCAAAGCCTCATCACCTCGTGCTGTAACATCACAGTGAGCTGCATTGGCTGTTATGATGATCTGCTGCTGAAATATCACACATTAGAGTTGAGGGGAGCAGGTGGCAGACGTGGCTCTGAGTTTTTTGGTTTTTTTTGTCAAGATTTAAGGCAGCACTAATTCTTATGCCACAAAATACATTTTCCTCTCCTCCTGAGAGTCTGTCACTATTCCTCACTAGTGGCTTATAAACCATAATAAATCAGGTTTAAGTAATGTATCTGGCCAGAGGATGTTTTAAATATCCCTTTATGTTTTTCTTTTATCTGCAAAAATATAACAAAGATCTTTTGCATCTTTTAGGAGTCACAGATGATCCCTGTGTCCTGTCCAAATGGACAAAAGTAAATTTGGGGAATTAAATCATTTGAAACAACATCTTTGTTCTTCTGACTAATAACTGAAGGTTTGAACTCATTTTTTAAACTCCAGTCTTAGTTTTTATGCCATTTTAAGAAGAGTTTGTTTGGTAAGTACTGAACAGTCCTGAAAAGATATTAAGGTTCTTTGATAGATTCGATAGATGATATTTTTGTGCATCTATATGTGTGACATGTTTTCTGTGTCTTTTCTTTTCCCTGTCAGCTGAAAAACTCTCTGAAGAACGACCTGTGTTTGGACCAGGGCCCTGACAATGACAACGTACCCATCCTGTATCTGTGTCATGGGATGACACCTCAGGTTAGAGCCTGCCTGAACTCTCTCTCTCTCTCTCTCTCTCTCTCTCTCTCTCCTTCTCTCTCTCCTTCTCTCTCCCTCTCTCCCTCTCTCCCTTTCCCTTATCCTCTCTCAGCTCCCTGTCCACCAACATTTCATGCCACGTGAAGCATATACAGTAGACATGTTGAATATATCATCCCTGTATTTTTTAGCCCCATCCAGGGATCCTTCCTTCCTTCCTTTCTCAATAAAAACCTGCTCCATCTCGGGGGACGATGTACCTTCCTTTTCACTGCTGTATCAAACTCAGCAGCTTGTCTTCATAAAACAATAGTGTTTTGGTCTGGCCTTTACAGAAGCGCTCCTTGATCATTTATTTTTTAAATGCATATTGAATGGAAGAACCTTTCATTGCAAATGGCATGTTGCGTTGACCCCAGCTCTTTATACCAGATTGTGGGTTTTAATATAAGCTTGACTTTTCTATATAATAAAGGTTATGAAAACATTGTGTTTTCCACCTTCTGGTCTTCATAGGTGTACTGAATTGACATTTTCTTTGATTTGTCCTTAAACTTCTGTTATTGCTTCTCTCCTTCCTATATATATTTTTTGTTCCAGCGTGCAGACATTACAAGAGCCATTCTATTCTATTTATAGTAAATTGTTGATTTGGTAAATTGGTTTGCTGTGAACAACATGCCAGGAATGTGAGCTATATTGAACAACCTTACAGTATCTGTATATCACGACAGCTCGATTGTTCTCTCAGCTCGTGACCAAAGAATAAGCTCGCAGATAAAAGTGGCCGAAAAGGCTTTTTTCTTCAGGATGGCTTGGGTCTTCATTAGGGACAGGGAAGCTCAGTCATCAGGGAGAGACTAGGAATTGAACCACTGCTCCTGATCATAGAAAAGAGCCAGTTGAGATGGTTCAGGTGCATCCAAATTGGAGGAGAAAACACAAAATGAAAATGTATTAAAATTTTCAAGGAAAAACAAGGTCTAAATCTATCTTAACTGCACTGATCGTTCCTTCCTTTCTTGTATGTTGTGTCAAGTTAGCTGTTAGCAAGTTAGTTTGTGACTTATCAATGTTACGTCTGCAACTTTATTTGTCCATATTTTACACTCTGTATGTTTTCATTTGCTATACGGGTGTTTGGGCCATGGCACATATACGTATATCATAAGGAAAAACTAGTTTTGGAACATTGGATAATTTACCGCGGCACACCTAATGATCTCCCGCGGCAACACTGGTGTAGACTGAGGTCAGAGAAGAACCCTTTCTACACCCAAATGTCTGCTTTGCCTTTATGGTTTTTGTTTGTGGCTTTAAGTATGGGGTCGACACCTGGGGGGAGATTGGCTGTTTGTTAATGTTCGTTGGTCAGAAGTGCTCCTCTGGATTACTCTGACAGGAGCTCTCACAGCCCAAATTACAGGGAGGTTAAATGTTCTTAAGCGTTAGCCCGGCTGATCATCATTAACTTTCCTCAGCCTCCTCCAGCTACAGCTCCTATCGATCCCTCTGTCCCATTATGTCTAAGCATATTGTTTTCAGGGATTATTTAACCTTGCTGTGACATTTGGTAACTGGTTCTGGAGATGTACGGTTCCATCTCGTATTATGGCCTCAAGTTGAAATCAATCGTCTGTGGGACACTTCAGATTGTTAATGTCTTAATTGATATTTACACTTGAGTGCCAGTGATGAAGGTCAGATCTTAAGCCCCGGATGTTTGTACAGTCATTTGCAATCCTGGTACATTTATTTTTTTAACCACTGAAAGCTAACATTGCATTTTTCTCAACCCAGATAAGTTGAAGTGGTTGTATATAAATATATGTCCTGTGCTCTAAATCGCTCATAAATCCAGGCATATTATAGCAGAGAATTGGAGTAGCAGCAGTATTCCCAATGAGATTAGCACATCTATTTGGAGGACAAATATAGTTTGCTCCATTTGTGTTTCAGTGTTAAATCATTCAGAGGAATTAGTTCCTGTATTATCTCCGTGCTGCACGTATTTGCTGAAGTCAGTGAAAATGTGTTATTGTAATGGTTGGTCGCTTGTCACTGATGTGCTTTGGGAGGGTGAGATGGAGGGAGAGTTTTTTTTTTTTTTTATCACAGGTAAGGCAGTAAATGCTGAACATCGGTTTGCTGAAAGGAATCTGCACAGCCAATCATGAAGGAGAGACAGAATCACAAAGATTACAATGAGAATGTGAGGCAGACTTTACTGGAACACGTTTTCAGCAAATACACAGCTTTACGGAGTAGGTAGTAAAAAATAGTTTACTAAAGAACAGCGGCAATGAAGGAGCCACAGGCCTGACAGACTGTTCTAAAATCAGCCACACAAAAGTCACACTCATCACAACACACCTGAGCCACAATCTTTTGGTGTAATCTTCCCAACTTAATTGTTCTTTACCCTATTGTAGTCTGACACATGACTCCGTCTCCTCCTCCTCCATCCTCAACGTGTTCTTCTCTGTGTGAAGTCCAGTTAGTGTCTCCCCTGAGATCGTATGTTTTCTGTCCATTTGTTTGGTAAATCATCCAGACAGCAGTGGTGTGAATACATGCACAGCAATCGGTAACAGTCCATTTCAAATATAAAATAAATGATTAAATATTAAAACACAATTTCATGCTAAAGTACTTCCATGTGGGTGGAATAAAGAACTCCTTTGTAATATTGATTTATGTAGCATTTTTACATTTATTTGAATGTATTCACATCAAATATTTAAAAATACATTTTTCAAAACATAAACAGTCCCCTTCTACACACCTTGCAAGAACCGATTAATTTGTTCTCACAGCCCAGATTTGGAAGTTCTCGCAGTTTGTTCTTGACACATCATGTGGGGAGAAATGTGATCGTGTGTGATGTTCAACAACTGGTGTGTGATTGGTTACAGATTCAGTTTGGCAGGCTGTTGCAGAAATCACAGACAGTAAAAGTACAGTTTAAAAGTAATTATTATGAATTAAATAGAAATACATATACTGATACATGTACTCAAAATAAAAATGTAGTTTATGCTAGCTGTACATTTGATTAGAATTAGAGAAGTCAAATTGTGAGTTACTTGGCATACATTTGTTATGGATTTGCCCATTGCATTTAACCTATCCAATAGACATTAGTACAGACCTTCAGGCCACCACACACACATGAAGTCTGTGTTTTTGGTCTTTTGCACCTGCTCCTCATCTAATTCACCTCCAGATGGGGGTTTTGATCCAATATTAACTAGGTCGGTTACTCCTGCCATTAAATCATTTTATTTAGTGCATACTTCATATATGAACTTCTCTAATTCCATTTTTCTTTTTGTATTTTCAAGAACAATCTGTTCTATAATTCCTGGGAATCAGATGTTGATGTTCTTAAACATCCGCTCAAGTGTTTCCAGTACAGTCTCCACATTTGTTCTGGTTTTCCTCTATTGTTTTGTTGTATAGTGAGCTTGAATGGTCCATCCACTTCATTCCGTATTCATTCCGGACCGCCGTATAAATGAGCATTGTTAGTGTATGTAAATCTCCCTCGTGGATGTCCTTTTCATCATGAGGACAACCCTTAGAGAAAAGCTAATTTGCTGCATAATTTATCATCTGTATGTGGGTCTGAAATATATGTCTCTGAAAAGGCCATTATCTAAATGTCACGTCAGTCGTCCGTGCTGCAACGTACGCCATTTAAATATTCCGGATGTGGTGGCACAGATGAGTGGGCAACACAGTCAGAGTATTTACGGCGGTGTTTGTTGCAGAACGTGTACTACACCAGTGCCCAGCTGCTGCACATCGGGCTCCTCAGTCCCACCATTGACGATGACGACAACAAGTGCCTGGTGGATGTGAACAGCAGACCTCGCCTCATCGAGTGCGGCTACGCTGCGGCCAAACGCATGAAGCTCCACTGGCTCTTCACTCAGGTGAGAATCGTGAGTTGGCTCCCACACAGAGCTGCACTATAACCTGAGCTTTTTCTCTTTCTCAGCAGTGATGGTTTTATTCACAACTCATAGCCCTGGTTCTCGGTAACACACCTAAGATTCCAAAGAAAAAAATCAGGGACTTGTGATTGAAAAAACATATGAGAAACAACAAAACCAAAGTAGGAAATAGTGACAACGATGTCCACTTTTTTACTATGGTCTGCGGTCAGAACCACACAAAATTAACATTCAGGTTTGATGTCGATATTAAGAGTCTCTGCTACCCTAATTTGTCAAGCTTGACAGGAAAACCAACCACAGAGGTGGTTACCTCAGTCAAGCAAGTGGTTTAATCTACAGACTGACCAGAGGTCACTTTAGTGCAGCAGCTCATTAAGACCCAGGGAGTCACTAAAAGTTTGGCTCTGTGATTATTCCACACACTTTCATTTTAGTCTTAAAGGACTCTTGTATTGTCGTCAGTGAAGTGTTCTTCTTAGAGTTCTGCATATATTTAATCTGAAAGACAAATGTGCTTCATAAAACACTTGTTACAATGACTGAATAACTCGTTGGCGTTTTGCCTCGTCTGACTGATGATTTAGAGCAAAATTAACGATATTAGCATTAGTGGGAATGAAATAAAGCTTTTGGACATGTGGAATGTAGATTAGGACAGGACCAGAGTTCATCTTATCACTGAACACAGGCATTCGTTTTTGAAAACATCAGATACAAATTGTAGTTTATATAGTTAAGTATAGCAGGATTAATTGTTTTAACTTAAAATAAATAAATAAAATATAGTGTTTTGTGCATTTTTCTCAAAATCAGAATGTTACCTTTGGATTGAACCAGATTATAGTTTTAAGCTTATTGGCATCTGCAGTGAGCAGCAGAGAGAGCAACACTGCACATCATTTACACTCAAAACAAGACTGAACAAAACCGACAAATGCTTCCAGGAATTGTAAATACCCGCGGTCAGTGTTATTTGGCTACCAACGAGCTAAAGCTGCACGTTCCGTTAGTCTTTTTTTATAAAGCCATGTTTGCACATGTCGTCGCCGCCCTTTCCAGGTCGAAGCCCCTGAGGCAATGATGGTGCACGTGCAGTGACAATGAGTCATGTAGTCAATTCCTGCATGCTGGAGTAGGTTGGCTTGGTGTGCTAGTACATTAGTCATATTAATAGTAATTTAATTTGTATCTATCTATCTATCTATCTATCTATATATATATATATATATATACAGTATATATATATATATATATATATATATATATATTCATGTTTGTTTGAGTGAAAAAGCTGGAAGGAGACTGCTACTGAGGTACATGCGGGTTGCTGTTAGACCTACATGTAAAATATTAGTCATCTTCTTAGTGGGAAGTAATAAGGAAAAGAAAGAACATGTTCAGTGGGTGGAGCTGTATTGTTCTGAATTGATGGTGTGATAGGAGATGTGTGGGTGATGCTCTTTGTGCTCAGATTGAGAGTAATTTCTAATTTCAACTGGAGCCACTCTAAGTGACGGCTGTGTGAGAAAGCAATCAATTAGACTCTCAGAGTATCACTGACGAGCCTAATAACAGTGGAAGGGACAGGAACGCGTACAAGCTGTGATTTCCTGTTCAAGGGCTAAAACGTTCAGACAATCAGACTGCCAACCAGTCAAGGTCACCAAAAAACTATTAACATCTTACTGTTACCAAAAAGGTACTTGTTCAGATTCACTTGATTTTTTGCTTACATTTTCGCTTAACACATAAAATAAAAAAACCTAACTTTGACGTTGTGGTACAGAAATTTCCTTCTTTAAGGCCAGGTTGTTGCGACTGACAGCAGCTTATAACTGAGGAGGCTGGAGGTTGTGCTGCCACCAAAATGTAGATGTGTTGTAAAGACAGAGTTGAGACGAGCCTCTGGAGGTCAATAGACTATTACTGTGTTTGTCTGCTGTGGTCGGTAGTTCAATGGCAGATAACAATCACAGGACATTGGGCTGCTTGGTCCAATCCACAAGAATGTCTTACAGTCAAGACGGCTGACCTCCTCTGTTCATTCTTTAACCACTGACAAAAAAGCCTGTGCTGCAAAGATTATACCTACATTATATACACTGACTATATGTGCTGTTTATTTTTAAAACCTACTGAAATAAATTGATTAAAAGAAACACCGTGGAAAAAATAAATAATTAATCTCCGGTTACGTCGGAAATAATACAACTGAGATCAAACAACCGACTCACACAAAGTTAAATGAACCAGGTTCAAATCCTATGCAAACATAAAAGCATGAGATTTAATCACATGATGCAAATCTGCCGCAGATCAAACAAACCATCTCCTTTACCTATGTTCAAAGGCCAGACTTAAAAGAGGAAATGTACCTCGGTGGCGTCACATGAACATAGTTTGATGTTTGCTGTGATGACCTATGACCCTTAGCCTCATGATTGTCTGGAGTTCTCTGGTTGATGTCACGCGTGGGCCAACATAAATAAAAAGGTGAATTTTTTTTAGGTTTTTAGTTAATTCTATTCTAACAATAAACAAGATACTTTTACATATATAAAAACATAGGTAAAGAAGGTGAGACAGAGCCCTCTTTGACTGCATGGAGTATTTTAGTTGTCATGGAAATAGTACTGTGTCTCCAGTTCTCATATCACGCTGTTTTACCCAGAATTTGTTTCTATTCAAAGAGAATCCAAATACTCCAGGAAGCTGATACAGCCCGTTTTTCTACTTTATCTCCACCTCTGACCTGTTTCTGACTGTCTCTGCGTATAAGACCAGAAATTCTTACTGCAGTAGTACCCCACTAGTACTTCATATATATTCCAACCCCAGTCACATAAGAACATTTCAGCTCAGTCTGTATCACCTGTTTAACATTTACAGTAGGTCTTGTCTTATCTCCCTCCACAGTCCATCTTTATTATTCTTCCAATGAAGCCTAAAGCGTATTCCTCACAACTGTACTCACACTCTATTGAATGTCATTGGATTCCTCTTTAGTCACTGGCCTTTCCTCATCCCTGACACAGTAATGGAAAACTCCTGAGTCATTTCATGCGGACAAGTTGGAATCTATTTGCGGCGCTGATGTGCTGCTTCTCATCAAAGACTGTGAATGGTTACAGGTCCACAGGCTCCATGTGATACAATCAGACTGCTGGTTATATGAAAAAGCGATCAGCTTTGTCCTGTTGTGCATAAAGATTCTGTTCAATATCTCGTAGAACTCCAGGACTACATACCGGACTGTCTGTGTTCAACTTCTCCAGTTGTTATGATTGGAGTTCTTTCAAATATCAAACACAGCTGTTGTAATATATTAGAGCACCACAGATGTAGAGAGAGTGGCTTTACTAAAAGTAACTTATTTGGCGTGACTCCTTGTAAAAAAAACTAGCTTCATAATTTTTCACACTTGCTAGGTTATATTATATTGTAGTCTTATATTTTATGGTATTATATGTTATAATAAAGATCGCAGGTTCAACTGTGCGGTGGAGTGACAATTCAATTCAATTCAATTTTATATATTTTTCATTACACTGGTAATGATATTTTGAGCATGTTGGGAAATCAAAAGATATATATTAGTCCCATATGTTTGCCTTCTCAGAGCCTCTCTGTTGTGGTGGTTACATACAGCCAAAGCATCCACAGTAATTAGAAGGTGCCGTTCATCTGCTAAGAGTCAGAACACAGACAAAGAGACGGCACATCAGCGAGGAACTAGACAAAGGCGCGGTGTGAATCTGTGGGACTGCAGCATCTATTTCTATTATTTTCCCCTGAAAAAATATGGTACACAATCTAAAAGCGCAGCAGATGTTTTGATGTCTCCAATGACTAATGACTGCATTGGCAATTGCATTTTTGTGTTGGGCTGGAAACCAACCTGATGCCTTTCAGTCCTAATGAAGACTACCAGGTAATTCAGCCAAAACACCACAGACTCAGGACACTCTGGTTCCTCAAATCTATATCCAGACTGAGATGAGGAGAAAAAAAAATTTATACAATGCAAACAAATGTGTTTTTTTTCTGGCTCTGAACACAACACTCCCCTTCTATCTGTTCCAGGGAGGATCCATTCAGAACAGAAAATCAAGGAGATGTCTGGAGCTTGTAGCGAGCGGTGACAATGAGTTCGGCTACCAACTGGCTCTGCAGAAATGCACTGGACAGAAATGGTTCATCACAAACATGCTGTTTAGCAGCACATCCTGATTGACGGGTGCACCTGCAACACAGAAGGAACAGCACACACTGAAGTGGATATGTGTGTGTGTGTGCGTGTACACGGTGCGTGCGTGTGCGTGTGTTCGTGCGGAAGAAGACAGTGCATGATCGAGCATGTTTAACGCTGCGTTGTCTTCTGGTGAGCAGTGGACAGCGCGCCGTAAATTTTTACAAGCGTTTTATTTTGGATAAAGGATCAGCCATAGTTAGTGGATATTTTATCAGACTTGACGATGTAGTATATTCAGTATATTTTATGGTTACTACAGTACAGTCAGATTTTTGTTGACTTCACAGATGTAAAAGGTTTCAGTACGCTTTGGTACTTTGTTCATGTCTGCTACTGTGTAGCAACGTTTCTGAACCTGACCTTGGTGTAAGTATTTTATTTCAGTGTCTCAGGTTTGTAAGTTTATATGTACAGCCATGGGAGAAGGCTCCGATGAAATCATAAATAACCTTTTTAAATGTATATATGTCAGACATTTGTAATATATATAGACAGTATATATGAAACAGTAAAATATTGCTTTCTGACATAAATGACGTAGTGAAGTGCCTCTTCCTTTGTTGATCGGGCAAATATTGGCAAATAACAATGGAAGTGGAGTAGAGGAATCTGATGGCTCATTTAATACATGGAAGAAAAAAAACTCCACCATCAGCATTATTGTAATAATTGAAGCAAACATAAACATATTTACGTACTTATTGACTATTTTACAGCTTAATTTAATGATATTTGTTAAAACATCTTGATACCAGCCTTGCTGATACGAGGTGACATCACTCGTGTCTCTACAGTAGTTGAGGTTTCCATTATTATGCAGTTAACTGAAAGACAGTGTGTGTGTGAGGCAGTTAGTGTATTCTGTGCAATGGCAGGTCCTGTGCTCGTATCGTTACAGAACAAATCTGACTTCTTCCGTCTGACTTTAAAATACCTCAGAGTTGACCTACTTATATAAACTACCCATAAGGAGCAGTGTGAAAGAGAACTGGAGGAAAATAAAAACACTGGCAGACCAGTGCACTGCTGAATACCCGATTGCCGAATCATCACTTTTTTGAGTGTTTGAAATTAATTGGTCCAATACCAAGATTTCCCATTTAACGTAATTTAGCAGGTAAATCCAATGCGACTTTCTCTTGATCCAAATAGGCTGATGTCAGTGTCTGATCTCTGCTGAGGCCAATTAAGAACTCGGAATATTGTTTCATATTCATCAACATTCATAAAATAAAGTCCCAAAACATCACGGAGCCTCCACTGTGCTTAGCCCTCTGGTTCAAACGGTCACTAATGTATTTCCCTGGTGGTCCAAATTTAAAACTTTGACTTTTGCACTTTTGGTGATAAATTATTTATTTTTGCCAAATTCTCTTTTGCTTCTATTCAGAAATCAACATTTTTACCTCGACCCATTTCATTTAGACTTTTTAATGAACGACTAGAGCCACTGGGTTTATTAATGGATGAGTTTTGTGACTCCTGAAAAGCTGGAGAAATGTTCCTTCAGACTGATTTTGTTCATTACATGTATATCAGGCTCTTTGGATGAAACATGAAAAGAAGGGAAAAAAACGCTCAAGATTAACGCCGTAATGAAAGGCTTGTTATGTTGCGTGTTGACAACCGAGTTTCGCCTACATTCAATTTCAAAAGACAGACAGCACAAGGAAATACACAGAGCAAACAAATGCGTAAACTTCACAGAACTAAAGAGGATATTCCGGTGGGAAGCACAGCTGACAGGCTCGTAAATATCTGCTTTACAGTTTAGTTGTTCTGTTTAATATAACATTCAACATCAGAGGGATTTGTTCATCTGTTGTTTCTTTAAATCATAAATAAAGCCTTGATTCCAGTGAACACAGACCAAGATCCACAGACATAACTGTCACAAACAGTATCCATATATTTTAAGGCCATTAACACTTATACATTTTAATGTGCTTTGTGTGTGTTTTTGTTTATTTGTTTGTTTTGTTGCCCTTAGTAAATGGGTTGGGGTTTTTTTTATTTGTTTCTTACTGCAAAGCCACTGTAGATGTGTCCTTGAAAAGGGACCTGTTACTGAATAATGCACACACATTCTGCCTAATGTACAGACGCGTATTGCACCTAAGGTACAGGGTGCTGGAAATGTTGTCACTTTGTAATGACAAATGCAGAAGTTGATGCAGAGAAGCAGCAGGAAGCTCTGCAGTGACTGCTGTGTGCACCTGGGGAGGACACGCCTGGCACAGGCTGTTTTCACAACGCCACTCCTAATTACCATCCACGCTCAAGCAGAACTCTGCAAACCGCGGCATTAAAAATACATCGGAGACCCACTTTCATCAGAAGAACAACTTACACATTTCCCATATATGCAATCAGAGAGCCTGTGCACGCTCAAACTTTCTAATTAAAACATTTTTAAACAACTCCCCCTTCTTTTTTTTTCTTGCACGTTACTTACGTCATCCTCTGGGTGACCTCTCATCCTCGCTGATTGCTGCTGCACGCTGGTTTTCATGCATGGTTTCAGCTGAGGAAAGTACTGTAGATGAGGGATTTGTGTGTGAACATTTGCTTAATATTCTATTATCATGCATAAATTTATCACCCTTGTTGATCGAGCAAGTCTTCTCGTGCCATAAAACGACTTTTTATAGAACACTGCTGAGACTGAAATTCCCAGTAAATCTAGAGAAGAAGACACATGCAGCCCACTTTCTGTCTTAGCTGGAGTCACATGCGATCGCTCAGTAAAACTGTCCGTCCTGCCTCAGAGGTGTAGCATTTGGAAATTGCAATCATTTCCTCATCTTTGTGGATCCAGCCTTGATCTTAACTGTACTTGTTATTGTCATGGGGGACGTGTTACTGGATGATGTTCGCTTCGCTTTCTCACAAATACTAAAAAAATGCAGCCGGCCAACTGCTTTTTGTTGATCCAAATCAGTAGCAACTTTTCCATTTCTAATGTCTGAGATCTTTGCTCGGTGATTACAGTCACTCCTTTGAACCTCAGCTTCTTTTATTGCTTCCTTGTTCTTAACGATGGTACAAATCGATGACTTTGCTAAACCATACTGTAAAGTCAGATCTGAACTCACACTCGAATGATTGTTCTTTTTATGTTGAGGGTGCGCTTCTTCGGTTCCTGTGCTGTTCCCTGTCTTCTCTATAAAAAGGTAAGATATATTTGCTGAGGAAGTCTTCATTTTGTCATAAACGTATATATATATCAGTATATCTTACTTTTCTCCAAATAGACTTCAGTCTGAAGTGTCTCTTGTCCAGAGGTGAGTTTTTCTCCCAGCCCTGCAGTCTATATCTGTGCAGGGCTGACAGTGATTCTATTTTCTTGGTTTTCCTTTTGGGGTTTTATATATATATATATGTAATTTTGTACCTGTCCGTTTTGTCAGATTTTTTTGAATTACAGTACTTGATAATACTTCATCACATGGTGCTTGACACTGGGAGATATTTTGTGTCATTCTGATTGGGGAATGTATTTCTCAAATGTATATATGTTTTTGCACATAATGATTTTACAAGTGATGGCCTGACATTTGAATTCAATTTGTCCTCATCTGTAACTTTTTGCAGGACTTTGAGTTTGAAAAGATTGCAGGTCAGAGGGTTGCTTGAAAAAAATATTTATAAAACACTATTTGCTGTGAGCAGGGTTTTTGGACAGAAACAGGCCATAAATGTCCTCCAGTCCTCAGGTAAAGCTGAGCTTCTTCTTATTTGGTGCTGAAAACTTGTCGGCATTCTTTACACCGGGATGTTAATAAACACACAGATGTCAATTCCTAAAATAACACTCACCTCACACGTCTGCAGTCCTCCTCACATCTCGGTTCATCTCTTCATACCCAGGCTCTGGGAGGCCGCCATTCATTTCATGTCATGTCAGTATATTTCAGAGGATGTGCTGCTGAACTCTCCTCATTCTTCTGATCACAGGAGTTTTGAAAGGGTTGGGGAAGAGTTCAGGCTGTCAGCAGTGAGAAGGAACTCTACAGGATCCAGAGAGGGGGCTGTCTCTTATCTCTGCTGCAGATGATCCACAGGTAGCCGAGGAGACGCTGTCAGGAACAAAGGGTGTGTGGGAAAACATGCAGGAACACAAACGGGAAATGGCAGGGAGAGAAAGAGTGGAAAATAAACATGCACCCCGCCAGGGATGAAACCAAGTGAGCACTTACATCGACACCGTGTCACAGAGACGGATCCAATGTGTAGGCACAAAAACACACATGTCAGTTAAATTCACGTGGGTGTGGAGGCCGTCGTACCCCACACGGCCTCACATGTAGATAAATGTCACTGTTAATTGTTTCCTGTAAGTGTGAGGGGTTTTTGTGGAAGTGTTGCCATGGATACTGGTCTTGTGCACCATATTCTTGAATGCCTTTAGGCGTTGGACCACAGGTGAGCGAATCAGATGGGGGAGAAAATAAGACAGCTCATTATTAACAGCTGAGGAGGATGTAGTTTTGTTGGCTTTTTTTGTTTTTTAATGAAACACATGAATGATTTGACCGGTGCAAATGTCACTGCTGATGAATCTATTTGTTTTTCTGTATCTCTGTATATTTGTGCTGCATGTGAGGCAACAGAGCAAACTAGTGATTTATGAGAACGAGGGGAGAAAACCAGAGGTAAAAATGGGCACAGCATTTTCACAGACAGAGATTTTTACTCCCCTCAAATACAGGGGAGATGTATTAAGATTATTTACACATTTATTTATTTTTTTACAAATATTGTTTCTTTATCACATCAGAGGACATGTTTGCTGCCTTATGTCAACATCCTCATCTTTAGCTACGTGTAAAACAATTTTATGGCCAACCTTTGGCAATCCCAGAATAACTTATTAATCTTTATATTATTTATTCAACTTTTCTCTTTACTTTTATGTTAAGCTTCTTAGTTGTCTGCTTTTCTGTTGTCATGTCAGGTTGTTTTTTGCATTCTTGCTCTGTTTCATGGATGTCGAACTCAATCATGCAAGGCCAGAATTTAAAACACAGTCTGTGGGCCAAACAGGATTCACATATTAATTAATTTATTGAAAAGTATATTGTGTTTGCCAGGATGTGGGTCAAAAATCAACGTGCCTCATGGGAGATTTGCAATTCACCAAAAAAATAATTGTTAACTATTTGCATTGCACAGAATTTCATCAATGTTTTTTAAGTATAGACTCTTTAAGATAAACATTTGTTTTAAAACAATCCCACGAATTAGCTCCAGTGGGCCACGTAAAATGACGTATTAGGCCACATTCAGCCCACAGGCCCTTAGTTTGACATATGTGCTTTATTTAGTCAAACGTTGTCTAACTATGCATTGCTATAGTGTAATAATGAACACATAATTACACTTTTATTATATATATATGCACTCACACTGCATAGCTTGACATTGGAGGACATGCATGTAGAAGTAAATTATAAGCAAAGTTTAAATACATTTACTACACCCTCTGAGTACTGACGATATGAAAGAAACAAAGCTTTAAAATCTCTACACTGACTTCACAAACACTGACAGTTTGTTTTAATACTCTTTAAACGTGTATATATTTACTTGGCACTGACTGGGCAAACAGAGAACCTGATTATTTTACATGTTTCATCTTTGACACTAATCTTCAAAATTAACACAGAAAAAGAGGATTCTATAAAGACACCCAGCTCATTTCCTGAGCAGTCAAGATTTCTCCTTAATCCTTTTATATTTATTAAGTCTAAACAAGTCAGTTGATGTACAAACGCTGGCATTTTATCCAATACAACTTAACTGGATTTTGACAGTGATGGATGAGGCTCTATGTGGGGAAAACAAATCAGATCTAACCAAGAAAATTGCTATTGACTTTAACATCTTAAGCCTATACTGTATTTGTTTGGTGTGTGTTTCTCCTCAAAGTAAAACTGTTGTACACTCACTTTGAAGCCGATGTCAACCATTTAATCAGTTACTGGCCAAAATGTAAATGAAATGCTGTCAGAGCAAACTTGAACATTGATTGTGGTTGTAGCTCTTCTTTGTCTTTCAGTTGTGTACCTCTGAGCACTCTTTACATTTATGCATTCAAGGACTCAAGGACTCAAGGTTCTTTATTGTCATTGCAACACATGTTAGACATGGGATGAACGAAATTAGTTTATTAGGAAATTCAGCAGATGCTTTTATCCAAATGAGAAGGTTTAAGTATATGGTTCCTCTAGGGCTCGAACCCCAGACCCTTTGTATGTAAGGCAGATATGTACGTTTGTAAAGCTGTAAATGACTGAAATGTTGGGAAAGAAAGATTTTACAAACGTAAACCGAACTGGAATCATAAGTAAAACTGGCATTAACTGTGACTTGACTTTGTGAGGGTTTTGATTCAAATGTTATTTAAATGTGTTATGTTGACAAAAATCTGCATCTGGAATCTTGTGATGCCACAAAGTGAGTGGCTTATGCAATCCTACTGTGTAGCCCCACCCGTACCACTATACCTACCTGTGCAACTGCCAACTGCTATTATGTAAAACTCAGAAGCTAAGCACAGCAGCTCATTGAGTACAACGCAGACCCAGCTACAGTATATCATGAAATCATATGAGGCACGAGAAGAGGTTGTGTCACCTGTAACAACACAGGTAGGGAGACTGCTTTGGTTAGTCTACATATTAACATAAAAGTATTGTCAAAGTAGCAGACTAAACTACTATCCGCTGAAAATCATCCAGCATCGTTCTTGGCTCTCGACTTTCTTCTGTAGTTTCTTCTTGTTCTCTCTGTCTCTGTGTCCTACAGATGCATGGACAACTGCTTGGTGTCAATTGTCCTGTCAGAATAGCATGCACTATCCTTCTGCACACAAAGAACAAAACCAAAACTGATGTTTCTATTTCACTGCTCAACTGTTGCCATGGTTACATGATGCCTTCCTCGAGTATTCCAATGCGGAATCGGTGGGTGGAGCGAGGAGTGGCTCATTAGGGTTTAAACCTAAAGTCAAAGAAACCAACCATTCAGAACAGGGATGTTAAACAGTTATGGAAAGAATCGAAAGCATTAACACTAACGTTTCATTTAGACAATAAGACAGTGTAGTATTCCCCTCTGCACAGAAACTGTTGTTTTTGCGTTGACCTTTTGCAAAGACATATGTGTCTAACTTCAGAAATTAGCAAAGCTCATTGCTAAAGTATGTGCAGTCATTGCATGCTGGTTCTACCAAACATGTCTGTGATACAGTAGGTTGTAAATGTATATTTTGTTCCTGTCTAAAAAGCTTAAACTAAATTGCAAGTTTTACCAGCAAAGCAGAGGGAACTGTGTGGTTGTCTATAGCAACACTGAAGCAAAATATCCCCAAAACACTGCTCGCATCCTTTCATTTTTCTTTCAGTCCAGTGAATACCTGTTTCTGTTGGAGTCAGATGAATCATTTCATGATCAAAATCAATAATCAGAACTCAAAGGGAAGTTCTGTCTGTTTCACCTCTAGGAAACTGATGAATAATCACGCTGACCTTGATGAAAATTCATAATTTCTGGCAAATACTTCTTTGGGACATCTAGAGAAATGGTGAGTTTAATCTTTATGTGTCTCTGAGCTTTCAAAAGGGAACAGTGTATTCCACTGACTAGTCGGCTCCAAACATGTTTTAACAGCACAA
This sequence comes from Cynoglossus semilaevis, assembly GCF_000523025.1. NCBI lineage: Eukaryota > Metazoa > Chordata > Actinopteri > Pleuronectiformes > Cynoglossidae > Cynoglossus > Cynoglossus semilaevis. The sequence continues at coordinate 158,683 of NW_007585110.1, read as the reverse complement.
TAAGAAAATCCTTCAGAAATCTAGTTCACAGTATCCATGCAGAATGCAATTAGCTAAGCCTTGAAAACAGATTGCCTTCCTTTTTGAAACTCAAATATATTCTGTCCAACAATTTCATGCTGCTTACTTTTTGAACTACTTGACTCCATGATGAAATCACAACACAGCAGAAGCCCCCGACCATGCCGCGGATCTAGACTTTAGGAAATCTATTTCCTGGTTCACGAACCAGACGTAACATTTGTTTTGAGAAGTTGAAGAAGAAAATTGCTTTTTGTTGATGAAGTGCTTCTGAGAAAAAAAACATACTGAACATGTTTTGAAAGATGTGCAACAGTGAAAATTTGCTTGATGACTCAGAGACTGGTGTAGTGATTAGTTGAACAGTGGAGAATACAAAGCCGTCAAAAATGAACAGGAGAAAAATAAATGAAAATATTTTTGTCCTGTTGTCAATGTTAGAATTCACCTCAGCGATGCTTGTATTTTAGTACAGACTGTCACTAATACAGCGTGCTGCTCCTATTGGAATTCTGTTCTTAAGTAACAAATGCTTAAAAATTTAAAAAAAATTTAAAAAAAGGTCAAAACTGAGCCTCGTCTGCTCTGAAGTTCTGCCTACTTTAGACAGTGATGTTTTCAGCCCAAGGACAGACATATATGACTTTGATACCACATTAGTCTGTGATTAGTCCACACCTCTCAAATACAGGGCACACTGTAATCACGATGTGCTGCCTACTTTACTCAGCACAGACAATGATAGATTTAGCCGTAGGGAAGGTTGCTTTGGTCTGATTTGTTTTTTTTTCCAGGACAGTGACGGCACTAGTTTATGATACTTAAATTAGCCAGTACACGCTCCTTTACGTAAAAGTGCCGATGCCTGGAGACCAAAAGTGTTCAAACTCCAACATTATCCTTTCAAGACAACAGACCGAAGTGTTAAGCTGTGTTCCTGTTTATTTAAAACCTCATAAATGAACAGATTAAAACTTGGAGCTGAACTAAAGCTCTGAAAAAGGTTGTGATCTGGGTATATTTGATTTTTTTTGTTGTTGTTGTTTTTCAAAAGGAAAAGAACATTTGAAAAGAGCTTGATTTCATTTGTTACAGTAGATGAGGTACAGGAACAGTATGTGGCCAAAGAAGGAACTCTCTGATAGAAACACTGCTGATATCTAGTCTTTTCTTGGCTTTCATTTTACAACGCAATTCATCCATCTATCTAATCTATCTAATCTATCTAATCTATCTAATCTATCTAATCTATCTAATCTATCTAATCTATCTAATCTATCTAATCTATCAGTCTGAATTGCTGATGAACCAGGACACAAAAAGCATAGCAAAGCAATTGGTTTATTTGTGATCCTAAAACTCAATATTTCTGCGACACAGCTGCTCAGCAGCACTTTTTAACTTACAGGTAAGGCCACTGATATGGGTTTTATTTCAAGTTAGAGGGGTCAGCCACGGTCATGGACGTAGGCATACAAAAATTGATGGGATGTTGTCCGAGTGCTGCGCAACTCATCGCCACATATCCCTGTACCAGACCTTGGAAGTGAACAAAGAGCTTAAACCTATAAATCAAAGATCCAGATTTAATGAGCAGTCCCTTTTTATGACCCCACCTCCACCAGCACCTGAAATGACTGCTGACTCTTAGGGGAGCCGGTCATAGTCTGAGTGGCAGGACAAGGAATTTGCAATTCCAGAAGACCTTGGAATCTGGCCAGTTTTCATTCTCAGAGAGATAAACCAGCTGAAGTAGTTTGAGCTGCAAATAAAATGGGACCACAGTGGAAGGAGACAGGGACAGAGTCGGCCAAGACTGTGGAGAGTAAATCTGACAGTTCTTACTTCACTTAAGCCCTAACCTTGACAAAATGGGTAGAAAATTGGCTGGATCAGCTCAGTAATATTCAGTTCTGAAAACATCCTTCTGTTTGTGAAGGCTTTAAGTGTTTGTTGTAAAATTCAGGATGTGTTCAGATCCCATATACATGTTCCTCAAATGTGTTCTACCGACGGCATTATTGTGTGTGTGTGTGTGTGTGTGTGTGTGTGTAATGGGACCAGTTAATTATAGTTCATGGTAGCACTGATGCTAATATGACCCAAACTGGTGAAACGTTGTGTCATTAATGAGCTGATTGACAGTTGCCTGTTTGTAGGCAGGTTCACAACACTGGACTTAAATTTCACCCTCTGTCATAAGCATCTTCTAGAGACTTCAAGTTCAGATGTGTTCAAATACCAGGAAATAACCTGAGATAACCTGCTTTTTTTCCTTTTTTTTCTCAAATGGTAAATGGTTACTGCCCTGTCCTGTAATTGGGCCCTGGTTGACAAATGACATTCTGGTGTTTGAATGAATCAGGTTTGTGAACTGCTGAGGAACAAACTGAAGTGAGAACGCTCGATTAAATTTAATTTTTTTTTAAAAAAACAGCTTTAATCGGCAGTTACATGTCCTTTCTGTTTTATGATTATTTATTACATCATTAGATGTTTCACCTAATAAACATCTGTTTGGGGCAATTACATGGGAAGTGTAATTTAAAGTGGAGAGGATTATTAGCGACCTAATGAAGCTCAACAGACTGGAGAGCTCCTAATTTTAGAGTTTGATGGATGACGGTAGCAGAAATGAGCAGGAGGTGCTGAGCTGAGGTCACAGTGTTCATCCTAACACCCCATCTCAGAGTGAGACTTACCTAATTGAAATATTTACCACGCTCTCAAAAGATTTTATTGGTTTTCACCAGGAGTTACGTGTAAATTTGTCAGTACACCCAATTGGTCTGTTTGTTCTGCTGCTGCCGCCACCGGAGCTGAAAGCATTTGGCTCATTTAAAACTTAAATCACTCCTGAAGGACAAATCAAAGCTCATTTTGTGTTTTAGCTACATGATATAAATCTCTCATAATTACACTTTTCCTACATTAGTGGAAATAAACTTGTTTTTCCCCCTGTTTGGCATCTACTGTACATTTAATAAATAAATCATGAAGTAAGTTTCTTGTGCTGTAGCATGCAGTAACAATGGAGTTAGAGCAAAGTTACAAGAAAGTCAGCAACATCCAAAGGTCGGATTCTGTGGCATGACTTCCTGGGGAGTGTATAATTTTCAATAGTAAATATATCCAGTAGGTGGCAGTATGGCATCATAGAGCTTTGACACGAAAAATCTTAACATTATCTGAAGACTGTAGGTGTAAAGTATGTTTCATGGTAGGTTTAATGATTCGGCATACCATACGTGGAGGTGTACAGCTCCACAAAAGAGAATTGCTCACAAAAAGTTACAACACCTACAATTGTAGGCAAAGATAAATTATATATATAAGTTATAAATTCAAAAGGTATCAACATTTTTTACTAAAACGTGTTTAATCATTATGCTGTGCTGCATTTTGATCAGACGTTTTTCAACCCTCATAATCCAAACAAATTAAATTTGAATTTCGATCTAGTAACATATCTTTTTTTTTTCTTTTAGTAAAACTGAAGAATATTCTGAACTTAATTGCAGAAGCGGAAGCGATGTAAAATACTTTTAATTAGTCTTAAAGCCTTATGACCTAAGTTCAAATTATTATAATAGGGCTAACAAAATTAGCGCATTAATCAAGTTAATTAATTTGGGAAGATTACTCAGATGAAAATGTTCAATTCATTTAATGCATGGCCAATGGCATGTGCACTGTATATATAATATGACCAATGCAACTCTGAATGAGTTCTAGAAATATAGATGCAAAGTCATCACTAAATTCCACTGACTTCTCTATTTACTGATTCGTCAAAAAATGTGATGTAAAACACGTACATCTGTCTGCTGTTTTTTGTCTTTCTGTTTGTGCAATTTCCAAAAAAAGGAACATTGGTTTATCCGGATTAATCATGATTAATTACACTTGTAATTAATCAGGATAAATCATTAGCATAATTATTCATGATTAATCAGTAATCCACCATGCGTACCTTGTGACTATTCAGATTTTTTAAATTACTAACTTACAACTACCCATGTATTTAACACATGTAGTTGTCATCTACTGACAGCCTCGAGCCTGTCTGTCCTTTGGAACTCTTTTTATATCCAGCCAGTGACCAGCTTTATCAACTGTTATTTGATAAATTGAAAAAATCTTATATTGGATCTGATTTTAAATGTTAGCTGTTGTTGCTGCTAAAGTCCCATTACAACCACAGTCTGTAGCCCATTCCATTTCCCTGTATGTGGTCTGTATGGTCGAGTATATCGATAACAAGTGAAATGGGTTTTAAACAGCACATGGAGGAGCTCTCTGTCCACTTTACCTTGTTAACATCAGTATGACAGTGTGACAGGTTAGAGCTCAGGTGAGGTGGCACTTGTTCATGTCTCAAGTGCTGCAGGCAGCCCTGATGCCTGATCAGGGCTGCTGCCCTGTTCTAATGCCCCTGCTCTCCTTTTTAACAGCAGAACGTTTACATTTTCCACATCCATTTTTATTTCACTCCTTGACGAAGATGTGTGTGGATATCTGCAGGCAGACAACGTCTACAAAAACAGACCATGAGTGATGCAACATGTCAGTGCGAGCCACACCCACAGCATCACACAGAGCCTGTGAACATGTTCACCTCCTGTCACACAGTGTGTTGCACTAACTGATGCCAGAAGGATATTTAAGAGTGTGTCTGGAGCTTTGACTTGACAGCAATAGAAAGTGACACAAAGTCCTGCCTCTGTGACCGCGTTGCTCACAGTCAGAGCACTGATCTGGAGGGTGCTGTGTGGGGCATGACACCGAAATAGCATCATGTTTAATGGATTCATTTGCTCCATGATTACAGCCTTTTTTAATAGCATCTCTTCTGTTTCATTACGGCAGACGAGATCAGAATGGTCAGAATGGAATGGTTGATTTCTGCCCATTCAGAGCGACATGGCTCATCAGCAGTTATGTTTTAAATGTATACTATAATGAGTGTAAAACATGATACATATTTCATCGTTATTTTTCATTTTCTTTTTTTATAGTTTTATATTAAATCTTTCAATCATTTTGAATAATTTAAGACTTTTTTTCTCATTCATAATTTAAAGTGCTTTATTAGGCAATGTCAGTGAATGCAAGGCAGTGTGGTCATAGATTAACAGGAAATGTATTCCAGTGGTCAAGAATTTTAGAATGTAGTTGCATGTGTTCAGACACCATAAAAGGTATTTGTACTGAGTTTGACACCTTACAGCAGTGGTTCTTAAACTCTTTATCCTCTGTACCACCTGAGAAAACATGGAGCTCGCGATGATGACCAACATTAGAATATAGCAGCAGAGGCCTTCTCTATTAGCTTCCACCACAGGAGAGATGTTTAGAAATGTTTATAAAGATGTTTTTGTTTAAATGTTGTATTAATTGTGCAAATATGCAAATATGTGAAAATATGAATTTTCCCTGCGTACCACTAGAGAGCACTCGCGTACCACTGGTGTTACGCGTACCCACAGTTTGAGAACCACTGCCTTAGAGAATTCACTGGTGCATTAACAGCAATGTCCAGAAAAGCTGCTATAAAAACTGATTTACAATTACCAACAGCAAACAGCCTTTCTTTAGTTTCTGGTCTCCTGTTGGCTACTAAAAGGTGGTGACCTATGTGATCATGATCAATAAACTATAAAAGGCACCACAAAGTATAGAGGCTCTATCATTGATGGAAAGATGACTGTGTTTCTTCTTCCTATGAAAATGAGTACTAAATACTAAAGAGGGCCAGATCTTCTCGTCTGTAGATGAAGAATTGATTTACAGAGCCTCTTTGAATTTTTTTTTCATATTGATTATTGCCTTTGTGCCAACCCTGTAAGCCCACCCTTGATTGTGTATTTAGCGGTGACAGAAAATCGTTTGATATGAAGCTGTGCTGTACACATTTACCATGAGCAGATCCATGCATGAAAAAGCAGGCAGCTGCTTAAGTCCAAGGTTTTCAATTTCTTCACTTGATTAGTTTTCTGTACATTTTCTCAATTCCTCCCAAAGGACCATGCAAAGCATGCAAACCATGAATTACGCTAATATCAGCCATGGCTGAATTATTCATAAAGAACATACTTCAGTCAATGACTCTTATAACCTGCAGAAAACCATAGATTTTGAGAAAAAAATGGTCTTGCCTTGTCATTCTCAATGATCTCAGTCATATTACAGTCAGAGTATGTGGTAGAATATGTGGGACTCAGATGCTGTTAATGAACAAACAGAACTGTGTTTTTATTATTCTGAGCAACCACAGCATGAATATGCTAAGGTAACGTCATGCTGACTGTCCTGCCAGCAGAGTTCTGTTGGGTTTGAGTGTCAGTCTCTGTCACCACTGACAAACTCTAGTCTGTTTCAAGCTGTGCTCATCCACTGTGTCTGACTTCTACCTGAGGGCCTGATGGCATTAGCATGAAATCTGTCTGAGGAGAGAAACAGAGACTCCCTGGGACGAAGGTAGAAGTGTTTTTTTTTTTTTGTTATTTTTGCAAAAATCTAAAAGCTTTTTTGTTTTGTTTTGTTTTTTTGCAAAAATCTAAAAGTGGAACTGCTAAAATTAAATTCTGAAACCAGATTTATATTCATCCAAAACTTTTCATTTCCCATGACTGAAACTTACAATTACTTTTATAGATATCAAATGATTGGACAACAGTTTCTCATCCGACTTGTCAGACTGTCCATAAAACACTGAAAACTGAACAGCAGCACATATTTTTGATTTATTCTGCTCCACAAACCAAAATAGTTCCAATGTACTGTCACAGTCGATTCGAGAGTAACAGATTTAGTTTAATAAAAACTTTATTATGCTGTGAAAGTAGTTTATATCAGGTCAGAGAAAACCAAATTACAATAGGATTTGTACCAAAATGTTTTTTCATTTCTGAAATTTTATAATTGTAGATATGTAGTATGAACATGTGGCTCCTAAATAAAAATTTAATGTAATTTCATCACATTTTTGTTGGGATGTTCGGAGACAGGAAGTCATTATTGTATTAACAGTAAAATAAATCTGCATACAATCTCAATATTACTGCTGTTTTAAATACATTTCTAACTTTTCTGGAGACTGAGGCTTCTCTTCTAGCAACATTAAAAATGTCAGCAAAACTCCTGGATTGCAGTATAACAGGTAAAGAGAAATCAAATGTTTTATGTGCACTATCCTCCTTCAGATTTACAGCATGAAGAACCTTTAAGGTCAGAGACTTTCTGAGTACAACACATACCAGCTGTTTACTGTGACATTGCTCCAGACAGTGTCACCACAACCATCAGGCCATATTTTAGTCATAAGGTGGACAAGTGTACATTCCTAAAATAGCCCAGCCTAGTAATCTGAGTGACAACGCACTGCACTGTGGGACAGACAATTTCACTGAGAAATGGAGAAGGTGAGTATATACAGTGAAACCAGTCACTGTAAAATACAGTCCTCACTGGGCGACGTCTACATGCGGACCCATAGTTAATATATTGGGCAGTGCATCATTATCCCACAGCATCCAAACAAGTACTTAAGATACGATTATTAGTCCCACAGTGGAGGGACCTGCAACTAATTTATCAATATTGCTCCAAGGCTGAGGCAGCAGCACCAGCAGTAACAGCAGCAGCAGCAGCAGCAGCAGCAGCAGTAACAGCAGCAGCAGCATGCAGATGCTGTGTTAATATCTGTTTGTGAAGAGAAGAGGCAAGGACCACCCTGGTGACTCTGGCCCGATGTAAAAATATAGTTAAAATAAATACCACATTTATCATAAAAGCTTAAGTAAAATTTGTTTGTATAGAATATTTGCTGGTAGTAAGGAACATATATTAATTTAACCAAAAAATTCATAGTGCACTCATTGCCGCAGAAAGAAAACAAAAGTTCAAGTGTGCTTAAGAAACAATAAGTATCCACTTGAGTACTCTTCATGACTTTAAAATGCACTGAAAACCTGGGATTTTTACCTATAATTCTTTATGTACCGTGGCAATAAGCAGTGTCCAACATATTTTTTATAATCAGAAGAGAGAAAAAGTTAGTCTTGGTTAATGAAATTTGCCATGTCAAGGACTTTTATGAAAAAGAAAATGTCCAAATCTCAAGAATACAAAGACAGACAGAAGATTCAAAAAGCCTGCAGCAGTTTTATTATATTATGTCCCCGACTCCCTGAGCTTCACCAAGAAGAAGAAATAATGAATAAACACATAAAAACCTTTTAATTTCCACTCCGGGTGAAACCCTGGAGGTTAACAGTCATGCATCAACCCCCAACAAATTAAAAGTATTTGTGAGTTTATATTCAGTTAAACCATTGGTTTTATTTTTCATTCCTTCATATTTCTTGTTTATTAGGCTTTAAAAAATAACTGCTGAGGTCTCAGTCTTTGTCGTCCTCCTTTATCTTGCAGACTGCCTGATTGTGTTGCATGATCAGCAGCAGCCGTGACCGTATACTTACTGATGAATTAGTCGTCTTGCAGAAAGGGGGCAGAATATTCACGCAGTGAACAACTGGACCTAAACCAGGTGGGTGTTAGTTTTGAAAACTGAGAGGCTGCAGAAGGGTCAGGTGATCAACTCAGTCTCTGCTTCTCTCTGCTGACCCACCCCCTCATCAAACTGCTAAATATTCATTATCCATACCCTTTACACTGAGCCATCAATACTGCTGATACTGGTTTACGTCTCTGGATTTCTGGCGTGACCAAATTAATGCTGCGCATTTCTCTTTCAGTCCACGTTCCTGTCGCTGTTTGTGCCTCACTGTTCTACTCCTACAATGGATCAACACATATTATGTTAATCTGCATCACATTATGTAAATTATTCTCATCCCAGAAAGACGCCTAAACACATATAATTGTATAATTGATTACATATCTCCAGGCATTTGTGTTGACAATTGGATAAGAAGGTGTAATGTACAAGGTTTATTTAAAATTGTTTTTACCAATGACTTCCACCTGATTTTGTTGAAATATACTGCTGTGTTTCACAATGACAGGAAAGGCTATTTTAAAGGGTGGCTCCGGAGCTCAGGGCACTAATATTCCTCACTAGTATTCCTAATTTCTTTCAAAAAGAAATGCAACTGACATTTCTGAACGTATTAGCTTTTTTAAGAATCTTAAATGATTTATTTACATAAAAAATCAAAACTAATTTTCTCTACAAGGATCAAAACTCCACCCTTTGGGCAGCTGTTGGAAAGTGTGTTGATGATTTTTAAGTTAATCTTGTTTTCAGTTGATGTTTTCGCAAGGGAGAGTTCGATCCCCAAACCAAGTTCTTATATATGATGAGAAAAAAAAGTATTTTCTACTTCATTTCAAAGTATTAGAGCATTAGCTACAATCATATTCACTCCATGTCTGTAGTGAATTATTTTTATTTTCCTCAATAAGAGCAGCAAAATAGTTTATGGTCAAATGTGTTTAAAAACACAACAAGACTTGTTCTGTGTAAAAGCTCAGAGTAAAAGTATGGTTTTAGATATTATTATTTTCTTTTTTATGGAAGCATGTCACATTCACTGTGACATCTACCTTGTTTTAAAACTCATTTCATTTTTGTCTGGAGTATTTTTTTTTTTTCTTGAGTATGAGACTTCATTTATGTTATATGGGAGGGGGGTGTGGGGGGGTTCTCCTCTAGCTTTTGCCATCAAGTGACTCCTTATTAACTATTCCTGCCTAAACATCCAAAGCCATGGTTTTAATTGTAACGAGAGCTCACAGTTTCCATTATCATATTTTTTTAATTAATGTTTTTCTTCGCCCTGTGCAGAGTGTGGGCAGACAGACCACCTTTATACAGTAAATAAATAAAACAAATATTTGTTAAATGTATATAGTGCACTGATTTTTGACTAGTGCTTGTTTGTTGTTTTAAAACACATGTTTCTCTAATTGCATTACACACAGCAGGTGTTTATGACCCAGAGAGACAATGACCAGAATGAGATTATTTAAAGATATGCCTGACAATTCCTTGCTTTTCCACGGGCTTTTCCTCCTATCACACATCTCGATTTTCTGTGCAGGTTGAGATGTACTGACACTGATATCCAGCTCCCTCATCGTACAAGCTTTCGACTGGTATCTACCCAGCTTACATGTGTTGACAGATGTCTCAAAGTATAGACAGCAGCGGGAATAGATTCCGGTAGAGCGAAGTGACAGGGTGACAATGCAGCTGAGCAGGTGAGACAGACTCTATTCACACAAGCCGAGGGCATCCAATCAGGTGTGAGAGCGTGCTGCGTCTGGGCACGTATTGCTATACCAGAGACTAGACCTGCAGACTAGAGAATCACACACAGAACATCATGGTGATGCATTTCCCGAGGTTGGGAATGGGATGGGCTCTAAGGTGAACTGAGTGGAGCCAAGTTGATACAGTGGATTATATTCCATTTTAGTCTAACAGTAAATAATTATTCTACCGTTGGATAATTTATTAAGTTATTCTCACTTGCAGCACATCAGGTGGCACATATTTTTGTATTATATTTAATTATTAATTACTTTCAACTAAATATGTTCATTCAGCTTCAACTAAATATTTCTACTACCTTTTCAACAGACATACAGTGCCTCACAGCATGAAGGTAATGGGTTTAAGTTCTGACTTGAACAAACTTTCCTGTGTGGTGTCCCTTCATGTTCTTCATGTTGGTAGGTTTTCTGTAGGCTCTTTTCATCCCAAGGTCCAAAACCAGGATGATTAATTTGATTATAATTATTGGTCAGTTTAATAAAAACTATTTGTAAAAGATGAATTATTGAATGGACTTGCCATTCAGAGAATCATTCACCAATATGAATGCATTTTGCATGTGCAGTAAAAATGTACTGTGTATGTTTTAAATGTTGTTGTTATTATAAAAATAATAATAACAGTAGAGATACAGAAATACTGAATAAATAATAATAACAGTAGAGATACAGAACATAACATTGAATTGAATTGAACTGAATAGATTTAACTCAATAATAGCGAATCTCAGATCTGTGACAAATAACACGCTTGCACAAAGCCCTGTGTCGCCATCTGCTGGATAAAAAGTTAACCGATTTTCTTATATATATACATCCATCCATCCATCCATCCATTTTCATCCATTTTCATCTGCTTATCCGTTACCGGGTCGCGGGGGCAGCAGTCGCCACCCAAATCACACTGCACTGTACCAAACTCCCCGAACATTCCTGCGGGTGGTGAGTCCACTGGAAGGTACCAACCGCCCTAATCGGGATTCGAACTTGCCCAGGAGGTGAACCCTGGGGTTCCACACCAATGACAGAGACGATGTCGCTGGGCCAAAGCGCCACTTATATATATACAGTATATACGTATATACAGTATATATATACTGGCTTAACTATTACCTGATGATATTGTTATTTGTGTTAGAAAACTATTTTTGGTGTACTAACACAAAGACCATTTAAGTTATTAGTTATAGTTATTAAGTTATTAGAACTGCCGTAAGTTCAGTTGTGTTGCATCTACTATAATAAAAAAAATGTTTCTATGTAAATGTAACAACCCAAGAAGTTCTCACTACAGGATTTCCTCACGAATAATCTGTCTTCAGTGAAACTTGCAGAAACACCTTTAATTAGAAGTTCGATTTAATGACACCCTCTAGTGTCCCCACTGGGGTTTTGCCTACAAGGCAGCTGGGGAAATAACACCTAACCAATAAAAAATATGAAGAGATAATGAAACAGAGCTTATTGATCCGATTTAAATATGGTCTTAAATTCTGAGCACAAAGTCAATGAGGCCTGTTGTTCTGATATACATTTGATGACCGAAACAGAGTGGTACGATCTGAGATGACAAATTCACACCAGCTCTGACTGATACCTTTTTCATTGAGCGCTAACCTCGACGTTGCTGACTTTATTGGCTCCCTGGGCTTAATTAACTTGCGGCAGAGTGTTTACTGTCAGACAACTGCTTACACTTTGCTTACGATTAATGATGGATACGGCTCAAGGGGGAAAAGCAGCCTGTGTGGTGGGCTAAGACACTCCTATAGTTCACAATAAAAAAGTAAACACTATGAAGCAAACATCCTTTAGATCAGTGTTTCCCAAACTTTTTGTCTGGGGTCCCATATTTTAAAAGTCACAAACCTTCGTGACCCAGGTCAATCTCCTGGGAAACATGATGTGAGATGACCCAAATAAAATCTTTTGCGACCCACCTGAGGCTTGCGACCCAGTCTTTGGGAAACAATGCTTTAGATGTCAATGAAATGTGAGGTATGTTGTTTTTATTTTTGTTGTTTTCACATAATTTAACATAAAGACCAGTACAAAGCACCTTTACAAATGTAAACAGGATTCAGCCTTGTCAAAACAAATTTTGGCCATCATCAGCATTGGAGTTAAGTTTTAAAAATATGAATATTTAAACACTCTACGGTTAATCAGAAGGACAAAAAACAGAGCTGTAACGTGTCAGTGTTTTATCTTGAAATCATATCAGTGAGTTCTCCTCTTATCATGCTCAGTGGTTGGCACAGTGTAACCTGAGCTGCAGTAGGAGGAAGTGACTCACCCTGACATGTCATGGTTAACAATAAATACAAGTGTCATATTCTGAACCCAGGCCAGAACTTTTTATGAAACTGTAACGCCCTTCCTCTTCGAAATCTCTGTAAACAAAATGAGGTCATGAAACTGAAAGTCCTGGTTGAATCAAACGAACACAGACTATAAACATGTACTCTGAATTAGGGGAAGCAGACTGACATTTTATCTTTAATGGTGTTTGGTATGAACAAAGGTCAGGTGATATTTAAGAATAGCATAGTTTCTTCTTCTGGGCCATTTTAATAGCCTGTTTAATAGCAATCTTCCAACTGCCTCCAAAGGTCACTTACTTTACTAAATAATACTTGTCTGTAGACTGTAAATGTCAAAATAGGCTGAATATTGTTGTATGCATGAATGCATTTCCATTGGAGGGCAGCAGGAAAACCTCATTGAGTTGAACTAAGCCATTTGATTGAAATTAGTACATCTTAATATACACTGTGTGCACAATTATGAGGCAAGTTGTATTTTTGAGGATTCGCTTTTGTTATTGTGCAACTACAGTGCTCTTGGTCAATCCGAAATGTTAACAAACCCTCAAACCTAGTAAAAGTGAAGTTTTGCAGAATTATTATGCAACTAAATGAAAAACAAAGTTGTTCCCATCTCACTTGTTTATTTTCACCTGTTAAAGTGAAAATAATGAACAAACTAAAAATTTACAAATACATTTTCCTAAAATTAAAAAAAAAACAAACATCGACCAATATAGCCACCCTTCTTTTCGATAACAGTCGCAAGCCGTCCATTCACGGAGTCGGTCAGTTTCTTGATCTGGTCAGAATTTTTTGTGCAGCCGCAAGTGCAGTCTTCCTGAAAGATGCAGACTTTTTCAAGTACCACTGCTCATCAGTTTCAACTTATGTGTCTTGTTCAGAGGTGGTCGGGTTTCAGCCTTTCTTACCTTGGCCATGTCTCTGAGAACTGAATACCTCGTACTTCTTGACACTCCAGGTAGGTTGCAGTTGTGGAATATGGCAGCACTGGAGGATAATGGGTTCCTGCTAGCTTCATGTTTGATTATTCTCAAATCTTCAGCGGTAAATTGCGTCTTTTCTTCTTGACACATTTCTTGAAACCCTGTTGACTATTTGCAACAAAATATTTGATGGTTCTGTGATCACGCCCCAATTTCTTAGATATTTCAAGAGTGCTGCATCCCTCTGAAATACTTTTTACAATTTGTGACTTTTCAGAGTCCGTTAAATCTCTGTTTTGGCCATTTTTTTCTAAGGAGAAGAATCTGCCTAATAATTATACCCACCTTGATATAGGGTGTTCATCTCTTTAGGTCACATCCTCCCTCGTTACACAAATGCACATAACCTAATATGCATTAAATCCAATAAACATTCAGGTTTATACAGCTTGGAGTTCGGAATTATGGATAAAATGATGATATGGTCAAAATTATCACTTGCCTAATAATTGTGTACACGGTACATACAGTATATATATATCTACATATGTTGAGCACTTAATAGATATTAACTAATTTTCTGGTTGACGTTGGTCGTTTTTGTGTTTACAGGGTTAATGCCACTTTCAACACATTAAGAGTGCTCTGTTCTCTTGTGGCATACTTGAAATGTAACAAGAAATCATTGTTTCTCAAATAAAGGCCTTTAACATCACAAAATCAATAAAATATTTATTGATTAAAATAGGTTTTGTGCCATTCTTTCACCAAAAGATTAGAAAGAACATTTGTAAATATATATATAGTAGCAAAAATTATGCTTTGAGAATATGAAAAAATTAAATGTTGTGTCATGTCTAAGGAAGTGTGACATACTGATGATTTGTTCTGTTTAAGATAAATGTAAAACCATTTTAGTCTACGTGACCCAATAAAGCATAATATTAATTATAAAATCATTCAAATCACCCTATAATCCTTTTCGGGACAAACCTAGCATTTCCTCTTTGTGTTATTATTAATAATAATAATAATAACAACCATAATAATAACAACAATAATACCACATTTCTTATACATGTCCCCAATGAAATCGTAAAATATCAAGCAAAATTGTGCAACGTTTATCGTGACGTCTGCAGGACCGAGTGACGCAGGCCGCAGCCGCCATACAAATTGCTGCTCCTGGTGACGTAGTAGATCAGTGAACGTCTGTCTTCACCAGCACCGGCTTATTGACACATCAAAGTCGACGGATTTCTGTCGTTAAAGACAATACTTGAAAGATTATATTTATACCGTCCTAGTTGACGATTGTCTTATTTTTATTTTTCCTCAAGGTTGACCAAACGAACTGTAAAGCTGACGTTCCTTTTGTAAGAGGTAAGATGATGTACTGTTTCTCGTAAGCTAACCGGTAGCTTCATTAGTGACTTTCCTTTTAACTGTTACTTAAGCAACGTATACGGTTGATTCTTAAGGATAATAAGTGTAAACATCTTTATCGTGTATAGTGGACGATTCAAGTTTAAAGTCCTTTTTGTTAGACAGATTTCTAACAGTCGGTTAGCTGTTAGCTCACCGGTAGCAGTGGCCTACTAAACCCCCCTCTCCAGACAACTTCCGGTGTCTGAACAAAGAACTCATCAAATCAGCTGTTTTTCCTTAGATGATTTAAACTGTTTCATGTTCTTAAGAGGTGAATTATCAGGTTAGTAATTTTTTTCGAAATCTCTATAGGTTTCATGGTTGTTCTGGTTTTTTTTATTTGAGAGTTAAATGAATATAACGTGTGTTTTTCAAACTGACATCGGTATAAATTATAAACGGTAATATAACCAAACGACCTCAACATGTATTTAATTTTGATTGCGTTGCTTTTGTTCCGGTAAAGGCACACGTTTCGCGAGCCATGTTTCGAAATCGCTCCCTTCGCTGTTATTTCCTGTTAGGCTGTTTTTCTCAGAAGTTACGTTGTATTTAGGTCAGGTTATCTAAGTTGATCACCAGTGTTGGCTTCAGGTAAGAAAGACGAATTGGCATATTTGTCGTCGACACGTTGGAAATGTTAAAGTGGGCAATAGACAGGCCGCAGATTTGCGAGTTTAACCGTGGTGTGCTAAGCCAACATGCCGGTTCAAACAGACTTGTACGGACACGTGCTGGCGCTCATGTGCTTCTTGGCCTGGCTAAAAAATGATTCGATGAGTAATTAACTAGAATCTCTAGTAATTCCAATATGGCAACTAAACTACAGCAGTGTTCTTGATCACAGCTTAGCCATTGTGTCCCGAGACTTCACCTATCTTTTAACCAGTTTCTTTATTTGTTTTTGTGTCTCCCGCAACTTCCAGGTCTTTCTCTCCAGCCCCTTTTCTAGGAATTCATTCTTTTCAGGTATTATTTGCCAAGCCGCCAAAGTGGAGAGTGTAGTTGCAACAGGGGGTCCTTCTCGTTTCAGGTATTGCGCACTGTTATTCTGGGTGTATACACTAGAGTTCACATTTAGACCAAGGGTCACAGTTTTATTACACGTAGAGTTAAAAGTTTTTCTTTTGTCCTTTTGTTGGCATCACAGTGTAGGGGGAGGAGGTGGGGGTGCACCTCAGCACTATCCCAAGACTGTCGGCAACAGGTGATTTATTTTATTAATTTTCGCCATTTAGTCATGCTTGGGAAGGTTGCCCTATAACAATAATTTGGCAGGCATTTTATTGGCCTTATTTGTTTTCTTGCTTGCATGGTTATGCTAGCACACACTGAGAAAATGGGTGCATCTTGGGTTTCTTTTGTTTTGGGGCTTAGAATGTTAGTCACTCAATCAAAAGAATAGGCTGTCACAATGTTCACCTTATGTGATGGTGATTTGGATTTTTTTCTTAGATTCTGTAGGTCAGATACTGATACATTTTGTTTGGATCTTTGTACACGTGCAATTCTGACCTTGGATATTTTATGTTAATGTCAGCGAGTTCCTGGGGAAAACTCCAGGTACTGGCGTTCAGAGATGGATACCTTCTCGATGCACTAGACGAGATGCAAACTCCTCCAAAGACAACGGGCAAAATGATGCAACTTTCAGGAAAGTGAGGGGGTGAGTCCAATATTAAATCACGGTATTGTCAAGCATTAGCAGAACAACTCGTGGAACAGGTTAATGTACATTATTTTGTAATGGCTAAAATGTTGCTATCATGTTTGGCCGCAGTATCCTTAACAAACTCACTCCTGAGAAGTTTGACAAATTATGTCTGGAGCTCCTCAATGTTGGTGTGGAGTCGAAGCTTGTCTTGAAAGGAACCATCTTATTGGTGAGCATTACTATGAAATGTGCATGATCTCTCTCCGGTCTTTTTCAGGGAAACTATAATCTGTCACTGTTTCTGTCTGTAGATTGTTGACAAAGCCCTCGAAGAGCCCAAGTACAGCCAGTTATATGCTCAGTTGTGTCTTCGCTTGGCTGAAGAAGCACCAAACTTTGAAGAACCATCTACAGAAAGTCCAGCAATACAAAAGCAAAATACTGTATGTTTGTTTTATAGAGGAAAGTTTATTGTTGTTATTAGTCTTATCTTATAATAATAAACATATTGTGCTTATAGACATTCAGACGGCTTTTAATTTCCAAGCTTCAAGATGAGTTTGAAAACCGTGCCAAAAATGTTGAAGGTAAGTTGGATACATTTAAAATTTATAGCTGCTCCAGATGTACTTGGTCATGTACTTTCAATTAATTCTGTTTTTCAACATAGTCTTTGACAAACAAGATGGCCCTCTCACCCCTGAAGAGGAGGAGCAGCGAGCTATTGCAAAGATCAAAATGCTGGGCAACATCAAATTCATTGGTGAACTTGGCAAACTCAACCTTATTCATGAGTCAATTCTTCACAAGTGCATCAAAACAGTAAGTGTTGTTGAAGGTTATGACTGACCATGACTCTGTCAACAGTGTTGGGTTGTATTAAAAGTATTGTACTACTCAGCTTTTGGAGAAAAAGAAGAGAGTCCAAATCAAGGATATGGGTGACGATCTGGAATGCCTCTGTCAGATAATGAGAACTGTAGGACCTAAACTTGATCATGATAAAGCTAAGGTAAGTCAAAGAACAAAAGCATAAGAATGATCTTTTATTTCTTGAATCTGTCTAATAAGGGAAATCCTCCTTTCAGTCTCTAATGGATCAATATTTCAGCCGAATGAGGTCCTTGATGAACAACAAAGACCTTCCTGCGAGGATCCGTTTCCTGTTGCAGAACACAGTGGAGCTCCGAGCCAACACCTGGGTAGCCCGCAAAGCGTACGTTGATAATGGACCAAAGACGATTAATCAAGTTCGGCAGGATGCAGTAAAGGTTCGTCCCATTTGGAAATACTTTTCTGCACGTATTTATTTACTGCTCAATCACTCAATGGTCTTAATTAAAATTTACTGCTCAATCACTCAATGGTCTTGTTAATTAAAGTAAGCTTCTTTTCTTTTTTTTTTTTCCTTTTTTTATCTTGGCAGGATTTAGGTGTTTTTATTCCACCACAACATGATGCAATGAGGAATGACTACTTCATGGACAACCCTTCATTCCTGCCAACCAGGATCAAGTTTGACAGAGAGATGCTTGGCGGGCTGGCTGATATGTTTGGACAAATGCCTGGTAAGTCATCCATTTGAAAATAAAAAGAGGAGTTGCACTATTTTCCTGATGCATTACATCCAGTCTGTTAATTTCCTTAAATTGCTTTCTTTTTGCAGGAAGTGGTATTGGTACAGGTCCAGGGGTCATTCAGGACCACTATTCACCAACCATGGGGCGTCACCGAACAAACCCACTCTTCAATGGTCATATTAGTAATGGCAATGGTTCGATCCAGCCTCAGTTTGAAGCAGGCAGCAAACCTTTTGTAAAACAAAGTCAGGTACATGTTCTTTATGTTTTTTGAGTGTACAGAGTCCACATTGGTTTTAAAAATGAGATTCTCTGCTGTTTTTGAAAGCAAATTTGTTATGCTCATTATTCATTGGAAATCGGGAGATGAAATATGTAAATTCTACATGGCATAATGGAAGACTTGACTCTTAGTCTTGACTTAGTTGCACACAAATGGGATAAAAATGTGTACTTTTGTTTTTTTGTAAATGGTTTAAGAAGTAACGTGAGACCAATATACAAGACTGCAGCTCTTTGTCAAATATAGTGTACAGTAAAATGGCTACATCCATTATCATTTACCTCTCAATGGTATTGTTGGTGATATTTGTTACATTTGACCACTGAAGTTGTTGATCTAAGATGTTTAATATGAAATTTCAGGGCTCACCAGTTTTCAACCACAAACAGAATCACTCAGGGCAAACACAGTCCAAGGATATGGCTTCACGATTTTCCAAGAAAGGAAAATTAAATGCTGATGAGGTAGGACTCTTTCCGTATATGCAAGTGTTTTGAATGCCAGGGAAAGTACAAGCATTTGATATACGTATTCTGTCTTTTAGATCAGTCTGAGGCCAGCACAATCCTTCATACTAAACAAAAAGCAGGTTCCAAAGCTCCAGCCACAAATGACTATGATGCCACCAAGTGCCCAAGGTTCAACCCTAGGACAGGTAATGTTTGAATACAATTTTGCTAACAAGAGATGGGCAATAACAGTTCCAGAAAACAGTCTCCTAATTTGTTTTTTCTGTGTAGGCTCCACAGCTGGGCTTAAAAACCAATCCTCTACCTATTCAGGAAAAACCATTGAAGTCTGTTAAAAAAGCTCCACCCACAAAGGAAGAGTTGCACAAGATGACAGTAAGTTTCCCACTATGTAGATGAATAAGAAAAGAGATTTTTGTTTTGTTTTTTGTAATTGGTCAGCACAGATATCTGACATACTTTATTTTTAGGAGACGTTGATAACAGACTATCAAAGCAACAAGGACATGGAAGAGGCAGTGAATGCTGTCAAGGACATGAAGCCTCCACAGTACTTTTTGACTGAGATGCTGAACAAGATCGTATCACACTCCCTTCGCCGTTCAGATGAAAACAGGGAACAAGCAAGCATTCTGATCCATGCATTTTGTACCGAGGGTCTCGTCACTGGTGAAAACATAATGCAGGTCAGTATTGTAAGAGTGTCTATGCAGATGGTTGCATTGTTTTTAGTATTATTTCTGAATTATATTTTGGTCTTCAACAGTCCTTTTTAGGTGTCCTAGAACAGTCTCCTGACATTGAGGAGGAAGTCCCCCTTGTCAAGTCTTACCTGGCACAGTTTGCAGCACGTGCCATAATTGCTGATTTAAGCAGCATTGCAGATCTGGCCCATCAGCTGGAGAATGGTATGCATTTCCCTCTTTTCCTGCTGTGCCTGCAGCAGATGGTCAAACTGAAGGACCGTGAATGGCTCACCGAACAGTTCCAGCAGAGCAAAGTCAACATGCAAAAGATGCTGCCTGGTATGTCCAACACACCAAATTGATATTCTGTGCATTTCCTGTGTTGTGTGCCTAACCAGAATCAATGTGAATACTGAGATTTTTTTTTGTACTTTAGAAATTGACCAGAACAAAGATAGGATGCTGGAAATTCTTGAGGGCAAGGGTCTCAGCTTTTTGTTTCCACTGATGAAACTGGAGAAAGAGTTGCTGAAAGAGATCAAAGTGGATCCATCTCCACAGTCCATCTACAAGTGGATCAAAGACAACATATCTGCTAAGCTCCACACTGACAAAGGCTTTGTCAACAGTCTGATCACCAGGTACAGCAGGGCACTTACTGAAGCTAAATGGTCCTACACTCTGCCTTACCCTCTTTTTATTAGTTGTTTCAACATGTCCATAGCTACTGTCTCATTTAGTCCTAGATGCAAGGTTTTCAACCATCTGTATTTTGTTTTTGTTTTTTTAGTTTCTTGCAGTATATTTCTTACAAGATCAACCCAGATGATGACGAGGAGCAGTTTTCAGCACCCAGCAAGGAACAGTTGGATGAGGAGAAGCAGCTGCTGCTGTCCTTCAAGCCTGTGATGCAGAAATTCCTTCACGATTACATGAAACTTCAGGTGGCTGCACTCTATGCCCTGCAGGTTCACTGCAACACTAAAGGGTTTCCCAAAGGTATGTTCAATGGTAGAAGACTGGAGCACCGTTGTACTAGGACAGGGAGCTGTCATTGGTATGTGGATGTTAAAGATTCTAATGCTTACTGTCTTGTTTTAGGCATGTTACTGCGCTACTTTGTTAACCTTTATGACATGGAAATAATTGAAGAAGAGGCCTTCTTGTCATGGAAAGAAGATGTCACACAAGAATATCCAGGAAAGGGGAAAGCACTATTTCAGGTACACAAGTGATACTTGCAAGAAGTACACGTGCTGCTGTTCCTTTAGCTCTGGCCTGATAGATTTTATTACTATAACAGGTGAACCAATGGCTGACTTGGCTGGAAACTGCAGAAGAAGAGGAATCGGAGGATGATGAGTACTGAAGAACAAACAGCAGCCATGTATTTTAAGAATGCAGTTTTTTTTACTGTTTTGTATTTGTGGTCTTTATCTTCCTTACTTACCTCCTTTCCTTTTTGTATTGTTTCCCCCCAACCACTGTTACAACTCAATCTCTATGGAATACTGTGCCAGATCAAACCAGCATCATGACATTTTAGTTCATTTTGGGGGAGGGGGTCCTTTCTTTATTAGTTTCCTCACGAAGACATTTTAATACATTTCAATCAGTAGTTTTTTTTTTTTGTTTGTTTTGTTTTAAGTTTGGCAGTGTTTTGCAAGAAATGTGCCAGAGTCAAAACCTGTTTTTATCAAGTCACCAAGTGCTGCTAAAACTGTTTACAAAGAGAAAAGGCTCTAATGTAACAAAAGGGCTCTTTCTTCAGTGTTTTATCAGCATTTGCTGATCAGTTTTTAGATGCACTTTGCTCAACACCTTGTTGCAATAGTTTAAAAAAACACTTTTCATGGTTTATTGTATTTATCATGATTTTTTTTCCATAATGGCTTTCCTGTGCAGAATAACTAGACCATTTTGTCTAATATCTAAACTTGGTTATGACTATGAAATGGCCTCTTTTATTTGCACAGTGTGATATCACTTCCCCACAATAAGTGTAATTATCAGTTATGTTTTTTTTTCTCTTCTTTTTACTGTCTGAAGGTTTAGTGCTGTTAGGAATAAATCGGTGTGGCCTTGGCATTTTTTAATTTATCAGTTAAAATTGACATACCTCTGATGCATTTCAGACTATACTTGAATGGCTCAGTTTCTATACTAAGGCAGCCAAAGCTTAGTTTTCTGCGCTAGCTGTTCACACCACCATTTGTGGAACTTATAAGTCTGTTTGCTCTATTTGTCAAGTTTTTAAGTGTCTTTTTATCTTCATGGAATTGAGATTGTACTCTACCTGTACACATTAATCCCTTTGGAGTGAAAATGAAAATTTTAAGTGACTGTAACTACAGATCAGACTTGAATAAAGTTTAACAACAAACTCCTTGCTCTGGATTGTTCTATATATCCTGTTTAACAGAGCCTGTAACACTTGAACCGCCTTGAAATAACTCACAGTTATTTAACACTTGAACCGCCTTGAAATAACTCGGGACATTCACAGTTCTACAGGTTAAGTGTAACTTTACAAGATTCTCCACACTTCCCACTGTGATAAACTGGCTGCTTTTCTCTTGCCTCCCCAAAAACTCAGCATATTTTGTTCTGTTGAATTTAGGCCCAATAATCTGTCATAGGTACAAGTATTGACTGCTGAAATGTTTTACATTTTCTTTTGGTCATAAACAAGGCTCTATCGATCTAACATCCCAGAATCCTGATGGTTGGTAATGTAGTTCTTTTAGTGCGCAGGCCCCGCCTCCTGAATTCTATCACACCTGTGTTAATTAGCGGCTACACTGTGAAGCACTCAGTAGCACGCTGACCCGCAGAGCAGGGAATTCAGTCTCTGATAAAATGGCACAAATTCAACTTAGTTTTGCAGTTCTAAAACAGTCAACTAGAGGAAGAAAATAGAAGAAAGCCTCCCGGAAAACAAAAAGGCGTTTTGGATAAAACAAATGCCTCAACGAAATCGATGCCACTTTCGAGTGGTGGAATTGTGGAAAAAACTACAGCAGGTGACACGTTACAGATGTTACACCCAGTTTCTCCTTAACAGGTAACTTTAACACAAACATTTATAAGGTTGATGATGGACGGGATTCTGTTTGTTACGGCGCACCTAGCTAGTTTGGACTCAGGGCCAAATACCTCCCCCGCTAGTAAGAGAGAGCAACACTTTTACCCCAGTTCGCTTACCTATATTTTAAACTCTAGCATACAGAGTAGTTGAGAAAATGTTTACACTCAAATTGATAGGTTAAAAAAAAAGTAGAAAATAAAAAATATAGGACTACATAAATATAATGAAGCCCATAGAAGTAAAGAATAAATAATTGCCTTTATTGTCATTGTACACATACAGACACTGACATTTGCTGCAAGCCATAGTAACACTGTTTAGATTTCGTAACTATTGAGGCATTCAAAGTTGATTATTGTCAGGTTTGAAAAGTTAGCTTAGCTCAATATGACATACAGTATTTCTACGTACTGCCAGTGGCAAAATATAACTGACTAACTACAGTCAGTAATATTGTCATGTTTTCTTGTCCAGCTGCAGGATTTCATCTGTTTTTGAAGTTTGGTATGTTTGTGGGATATGTTCATATATTTCTTGGATGATTTGAGTCTTACTTTTTACATGCTTTTCCTGTATTTGGTCAAACAGACACTATTTGTATTGTAAAAGTAAAAAGTAGTAAGTGTAAAGTCCCATTAAATCAGTGTTTTATTAATTTCATGCCACTTAAAATGACACCTAAATCTTTTTTGTCCACTCTGCCACCTACTGAAGTTTGGTCTTAACCAAGTTATCTGCTTAACTAAAACCCTACTGCTGTTATTTAGATATTTGCATTAATGTACGTTTGACCCTGCATTACAAATAAAGTATCTATGAGATTAGTAATTTCTTTAATGTGTCAATACTGTATAAAACTGAGAAGAACAATGAAAAAGAATACTATTGCTAAATATAAAAACTAGTGAGTTTTATGTACATACATTCAAGTAAATTAGAGAAAAAGATTGAAGAAAAATTAAGTCCTTTATTTTATTCAGAAGTTCAAAGACACCCATAATATTGTCTGCCTTATAGGCCTAAGACAATAAAAAAAAAATTGTACACTTTTTCATAGTAAACCACACAAATCATCTTGTAAAAATCATTTTCAAACAAGACAATATTTGTGCTTGGACATTATTTTGTACTAAGATGTGAGAAACAAAAGAGCTGTAACAAAATGACTTCTCTAGGTTTATTCATGATATAGTGACAGTATGTAGTATGTTTTATATATAGAAAGTAAAGTCCACATGTGACCAGTCTGTAAGGGGGGAGTCTGGAGATTTTAATCACTGTCTGACACCTCATTATTGGAGGCCTCAGGTTCGGAGCCACGTGCAGAAACCTCATTGTCTGATCCTGGCTCAGATCCTCTGTCTGAAGCCACAACAGGCGAACCGGGCTGTGATTCCTCTGATCCAGACCGACTTCTCTTGCTTTCATTGTCGGACTGCTCGGAGTCAGATTGCTGCCTCTGTACCCTCCTCTTCTTCACTGGTCGCTCACTGCCGGATTCGTCATCGTCGGAGCCTGCGGAGCGCTGAGGGCTGCCTGCCTCACTGCCAGAGGGGTTTCTCCCTCTGTCTGAGTCACTGTCAGAAGCAATGCGCTTTCTGTTGCCTTCCTCATCATCAGACCCTGAATCGCTTTCTTTTTGATGTCTGTGTGGAAAATGGCAAATATCATAGGTTGTTGGTTGTTTTTTTTTAATCACTCAGATGTAAAATCATAGATCTGAAATCAATGTACCTGTCTTCAGCTATTTTTAGTCCATCCTCATCTGAAGATGATTCAGAAGAAGAGATGATGGCCTTTGACTTGATCTTGCCTTTGAGAGATGGTGGCAGACGCTCTGGTTTGGGCTAAACATAAGAGCAAAAAGAAAAAAGTCAGATCGGATAACTTCTTTGTCAATTAAGACTAAAAATGAACAGAATATCATCATCACCTTTTCAATCCTTTTGCGCTCTTTGAATTTGCGCTGCTTCTTCGGTCTGGATGCACCATCTTCGTCATCACTGTCATCACCTCCAGCTTTGGCTGGTCTGTGAGACACAGGAAACATTTCATTAGGGGTCAATGTTCAGTGTTCATTCTTAATGTTAACAGAAGCATATTCATTACCTCTTTTTCCTCTTCTTCTTTTTCTCTCCTTCTTCACCTTCTTCCTGTTCACTTCCACTTCCACTCCTTTTCTTCTTCTTTTTCACTGGCAGATCCTCATCAGAGTCATCATTGACAAACTCATCCATGTCTCCTCCTTTCTTACGCTTGAGACAAAAAACAACCAAGAAGATCTCATCTACTATCAACCAAGCAAGGTACTTCTGAATTCTGGAAATGAGTCGTATAACTTACACGACTTCCCCCACTTCCCTTCTTCTTTTCTTTGGCCATTTCCTTTGGCCCATCTACGAATGTGAGCAGGTTCTTGGTTTTCTCCACGTACAAAGCTCTCTGCTCCAGAAGCTTCTTCTGCTCCTCAACCTCTCTGGTTCGTTTTTCCTCCTAATAATATTTGCAATTAACACATCGGGATGAAAAGACTGATTAGGAAGCTCTTAGAGTAAACCAAAAACAAAATTCTAAACGACATGGGTGTAATTACCTGCTCCTTCATCAGCTGTTGACGCAGCAAGTCCCTCTCTTGCTCCTGTTTTGCTCGAAGTTCTTTCTCCTCCTCATCCTGTTTTCTGGCTCTAGCTACATGGTACTGAGCCTGACTCAGCAAGTCCGAACACTGCCTGCAATCACATAACAAAACCCATTCGTAACACCCATTTGTAACTGACATTAAATAACATTGGTATCATTTTTATATCTGACAATAAGTTGATTTGCAGATATGATCACATAGGGTATGAAGTAAAATTGCAACACTTTTAAGATGCAGTAACTTCTCTAAAACAGAGACATTTTTCAGACTGACCTTGCTTCTGATGCAGCTAAGGCAAGATCAAATCTCATCTTGTCACCAGCCTTGCTTAGGTAGCTGAAGTACCTGTTGAAGAGGACAAAGAAAATGACACCAAGAAGTAAAAAGAAATAAATGTTTATCCCATAAGAGACTAAATTAAATTTAGTTTCTCTACCTGTGAGCCAGTTCCAGCTCTTTAACAGCACTGAGCACAGCCTTCAAGTTGCTCTTCTCGTCTTTCAGGACTAGAGTGGCCAATCTTTGAAGCACCAGGGCCACGTTAAACATCAGCACTGTGTCATTAGGGGCCACATGACGAGCCTTTTTGGGAAACAGCAGAAATACAGAGTTTTCTGTGCCACTTGTAAAGTAATAAAAACATGTTATTTGAATGCTTCTCCTCATTTTACCTTCAGTAGCATCTGCTTGCATTCTTGTAGTTTACCACATTTAAAAAGCGCCCTTGCGAGGTACAATAGCACCTCAGTGTTTTGATATTTGTAGAATTTCTTCAAGCAGTTTTCATACTGCAGAGAAATAATGAGTAGTTATAAAACAAAATAAACAATTACTAAAACAATATTACATTTAATGTCCTTACCATTTGGACGGCACTGATGTACTGTTTCTGTTCAACGTAGATGTGAGCCAGATTAAGCCACACATCACTGATGTCCGCCGTGGCCTCCCTCACCTGTGCAAAAACATCACGGGCCTCTCTGTAGTAGCCTTTGTGGGCCAGGACCGCACCTGGACATAATAATATATGCACAGTGAGATCATACACAAGTAACGGAATGGATAAAATTTGTCTTTAACAAGGATTTTAGGGTTGATGCAGACCGATGCCGTTGGCAGCGTAGAGATTCTTAGCATCATTTCGCAGGACTTGTTTATAAATTGCCAATGCTCGATCCTGGTGTCTTTTTTCCTGTCCAAGCAAAAAGTTTTTTGTTTTTTTTTACTTTCCCATTACATATGAGGATTTATTACAGAGCAGCACTTGTTAATCTCAAATCCATGACATATCAGATACAGCAATTTCATCATAAATAACCCACCTTTTCTCTGTCTCTTGTTGGCTGGTGCAATGTTTGAAGCCAGACATTACCCAGAGCCAGCATGGAGTAGGTGTCATTCTGTGTGGATGGCTGCTTCAGGATACGCTCAAACTTCTTTTGGCCTGGACCCCACTCCTGTTTGGCCAAATGGAGGTTTCCTATCAGGGACCAGGCATCAGGATGATCCTGCACCACGTATACAGAACCAATATCACAAGAGGTGAGCATTGCATCAGACAATGTCAATGTTGTATTATTTACCACAGAGACAGACCAATGTACCTGATTAATCTGCAGAGCTTCTTTGAACCAATCTGAAGCTTCGTAAAAGTTCCCTTTATCACGAGCCATTGCCCCAAGACGCAAATAACCTGCAAACCAAATGTTTTAGTGATAATGCAGTACAAATGAAAGGTTTTTATGCTCTCATATTTTGTTTTTTCCCTTTTGCTTACAATCCACATAGTTGGGATGCTCCCTGAGAATGTTTTTGTAGAGTTTTTCAGCTTCGTGGAATTCACACATGGCCTCATACAGACGAGCTAAATTGTAGGAGGTGGTGACAGAAATTGCATTGTAGTAATGTTCATCGTGCTCTCCTTCAGCCTTGGCCCGGTCCAGAGATGCCAGGAAATATTTCTATGGGAGAAAAAACATGACCTCAGCTTTGAAATAGCACCATTGTTCCTGCTAAATATAGCTTCTTGCATAGATTGTTGTCATTAAATGCAAATGTGGCCCTGTTGAATATCATGCTGTCTCATAATTTAGTTACCTTGGCTTCTCCCAGGTTGCCCAGTCTAAAATGTAGCGCTCCTAGATTGTTGAGTATCTCAGGAGGAACGTCAGCCTGGACCTTCTCCTGCAGGATGCGAGTAGCTGTGCCATAAGCAGACAGTGCTCCCTGGATGTCAGTCTGCTCCAAAATCTGAGCTAGCTCTATCCATGCCTCCACATCATCTGGATACTGCTCCGTTACCTTCTTTAGGTGACCCTTGAAATGAAAAAAAGGTAACATAAATCCAGATTATCTCTGCAGAGATTATTTTAACCTGATGTGCTAAGAGGCAACGTACTTTCGCAATATCTCTCTTCTCCTGATCATCAGATGTTGCATAGAGAGACCCAAGGATTTTCATAGTTTCATAGTTGTTTGGGTAGGCCTTTAAAACCTTCTCGAAACACTGTGCTGCATTTTCCTTATCTCTTCTGTACACGTACATTTGTCCTAACCCAAAGAAGGGCAACACAAAGGTGGCTGAGGCAAACTGAGTGGCCTGGTAGTAATACTGAAAGGCTTGATCGTAATCGCACTGTAGAGAAAATAACACAATTAAACAGTTGCAATTGGTTCATAGAAGAAGAAAAAAGAACTTTTACATATCGTCAGGCTTGACCTCACCTGAACGTGGAACGAGCGTGCTAACTGGTAGCAGCTCTCAGCTTGCATGGCTTCAACTTCAGTGTTGTGAAAAGCATGAAGGGCCAGATGCTGCACTTTACTGTAATCCTGATAGCAAACACAAATCCCACAGGCATTTTGACAGCTAAGTAAGTGGTTGGTGTAAAAATTAAGATATGAAATATCACACAAATCCTAATGATTACCTTTTTGAAGAAGAAATGGTTAGCCAGGTGATTCAGCACCATGGGGTTGCTTGGGTCGATTGTGTAAGCTCTTGACAGGAGCTGCACACCATTCTTGATGGAATCAGCTTCCTTGTTGTTGAGCTCCAAAACTGCTAATCCAACAAGTGCTCCCACACATTTGGAATTAAGCTCCAGGGCACGGCCAAAGGCCAGACGAGCTTTTTCCAATTTGTTCAGTTTGACAAAACAATGACCCATCCCCAGTCTTACCTCAGCTGGTAAGAGGAAAAAGAGAGATTTAGCCATACATTCAACCAATAAAAAAAAAAACACTGTTAAAACTGATATATAGGTAGGTCAAAAATATTTGTCTTCTAATTAAATAATAATTTGACCTAACAGATGGTCATTAAATAATTTGTGATTGGATAAAAATATTTTCATGGAGTATAGTAAAGTGCCAAACGCCATATTTCCCCTATAATTTGTTTATATGTTTTGGTAATATAGATATTTTTTTTTGATGTATTAAAATTAGATTCAGATTCAATTCCATTCTAATTTAATATCATGAAACTTGTTTACCTGGGCATCCAGGGTTTGTGCGCAGAGCCTTTTTGTAGTATGCTAGAGCTCCTCTGTAATCCTTTTTATTGAAGGAGATACAGGCTTTACCTGTTGAACAATGATGCTGTGAGTACTTTGGTGAATGAAGTGAAGTCAAGACAAATCATTTTTTATAGTGTGTAACTTGCCTAACAAAGCAGGGATGTTGTTGGTGGACTGATTAAGGACAAAGTGGAACTGAGCATCAGCCTGGTCCATCTTGTCTCCCTCCAGCAAACAGAAACAGGCTCTTCCCAACAAATGGTTCTTAGTGAGGCAATACCATATTGCATTAATTTCAAATAATTAACATGAAAGCCATTGTACTTCTTATGATTATTAATAAATAATAAGGATTTTTTTTCTAACCTGATCATACATGATGATCTTGTCTGCCATAGTGTACAGCAGGGTGGCCTGTGTGATAAGCTCTTTCTTGGCATCTTTGTTTTTCTCTTTACGTGCTTGCTGGACATAGTAAGCAGCCAAGGTGTCCAGACAGGTCATCTGGTCTTTTTCATGGTCCCTGTAATCCAGGTTTCCATCTATGCGAGCTGCTTCTAAGAGCTTGACAAAATCTTCTGTTTTGCCCTGCTTGTAGTACTCCAGCTGCAAACAACAAGGTCAATTTAATGTTTTCTGTATGTTTTACTCTAATCCATTGTGTTGTACTTGTCAACACTGTCAACAAATGAAACAATAGTAACACGAACAACAACAGCCACAACAAACTTACAGCCAAAGCGATCCATATGTGCAGCTGTGTGTGCTCCTGCTTCAGGATACTGATGACTTCATCACCCTCTGGGAGTTGGTCAAAGTCTAGCTCAATGACCTGTAAGATTAAGTTTAAATATTGTAAATCATAATACAACATCTGTCCAAACAATGCATGAGACAATCCAAGGATTGGATAAATAGAGTTTAAGTAAAAAGATCAAACTCGTAGCAACAATAGCACAGTTCTATTAACATTTCAGTTTGCAAATAAATGTTATTACTATTTTTTGCCATTTTGCTTTGTTAACCTGTGACTTTTAAAAGCAAAACTGTTGTGATGTATGGTGTATGCTGTGTATACGTTTGAAATTCGCTTTACTTTGACCATTACTTTTAACCGTCGATATTTTTCGAAGAATAACGTCAGCAAATTAATTATTTCCAGCTCAAATAACAATAGATCATTAACCAACCAACCTCACTACGAGCAGCAGCTACTGTTACCGTAAAAAAATATTTTTGTACACATATGCATTTCTAGGTAAACGAAGTACGTCTATATTAGCATCACAACTGTTCGAACGCCAGCGACATATTGGGATCAAGAACTAACTCAAGCTAATGCTAGCATTAGGATATGTAAGTGTCGGTTCATGCTAAACTAAATGCACGTTTTACCTCATCGGTGTCCCTCAGAGGGATTTCAATGGATCCTCGAGACATCTTTACAGACGACAACACTCTCTCAATCCAGATTTGTTTAAAAAAAACTCAGTTCGATTTTCCGATATCCGTTAGTAGCTACTTCATGCTTCCGATAGGAAACAAATAGACGTTGAGGTGCAACCACATTTGAGTCCGGCTGCAAAACTTAGAAATCTGAGAGCTTGTTCCGGGTGAAAAAAATAAACCAGAAAACTGTGAAAAGGCAGCTTAACATAAAAAAGGAAAAGGTAGCGTTTTGTGGTTGTATTGTGGTCTCTGGAAAAACTAAAAAATTGAATATATTTTTTTGTAAAAAAGCAAACAAAAAACAACAGGCACATTATTACATTTAC
Source organism: Cynoglossus semilaevis (assembly GCF_000523025.1). Lineage (NCBI taxonomy): Eukaryota > Metazoa > Chordata > Actinopteri > Pleuronectiformes > Cynoglossidae > Cynoglossus > Cynoglossus semilaevis. Next base: position 127,981 of record NW_007585110.1, on the reverse strand, counting down.
AGTTAGAATCTGATACAATTGTCTCTAGTTAATTAACTAAATATTTTTAAAAAATGTCTGTTATGCCAAAAATATTGACACATTTGTAAAACTCTCTCTTTGAACTGAATTATCCTGAAATACTTGGTTTTTCACTGTTAGTTTAAATTTATAAAACAACAAATGTTAATCATTACGTGTTTATTCTCATTTTAATAACACCAGGGTAATGTCTGGCATTATAAAATAATGGGATTATGTTTTGGGTTTTTGTGGACATATTCTTATGTGGGGCTCAAACATCTGTGAAAAAATAATTTAAAGAGAAACTACCTCTGCTCACGTGGTGCAGTAACCCATTTTGATACCACAAAAAACCACATTAGTGGTTACTGCATCCACACACTTGCCAAATATGTTAATGTGTGCTTCTGTTTGAATCATTTTCATCAAAAATAGAAAGGTTCATCAAAAGCATTATGTATAAGTGTAAGTATATATATAAGTTTAAGTTCCATGTTATTCTTGTATTATTATTTTTATCTAGTTATTTTCAATATATAAAAATAATTATAGTATAATAAACCAGTGAATTCAAATTCTAAAAGAACTAAGTTCATGATTGCCACAGACGAGGTGGGTAATGATGGGTCGTGGGCGGGGGTGATGGGAGGAGGGCTTCTGGATGTCAGCTGGTTTTGAAGTGAAACAGAAGAGACAAAAACGCATAAGACCATCTTGGAAATTTGTTGTGCTATCGTCAGAGGACATCAGAAGAACACAGACAAACATACATCACAATGTAACCTCTTTTTTTGTATTATATTTTTATTTTTTGTGTTTTATGTTTTAGAAACAGAACAGAAAAAGAACAAAGACAAAAAGTAAGTAACAATTTTGTGACTGATTGAATTCAACTCAATTTGACAATTTTTTAAAAACTTAAATTAAAAACTAAAATTGATTTTGATGCCATTATTCCTTCTAGGTCATGGCCAAAAGAAGAAATGTACAGAACCTGAGTCTGGATTCAGAATTTATTTGAAGATGAATACAAATTGTCCAATGTCCAATAAGTAAGTGCAACATTGATATTGTAAACTAAGCACTATTGGCAAAGGGTTGGGGTCAATTATTATTTTTCCTAATTTAAACATATTCTCTTTTTCTCTTCTCTTATTACATTTTTGGTATTAATGGAAACAGTGTTTTTAATGTCTAAATCTTAGGTAATGTAGGAAAGAGACTTTTCTCACATCTAGGAGCAACAAGCATGATGTCGGACAACAACAATGGTGCGTCAGTTATTTTACATCTCTATCGAAGAATCAATTGTAATTTTACTGAAAACTATTTGTTCTACATGGTTTATTCCTGCGGGAAGGATGGGAGTCACCAGGCTGTGAAACGGAAGATGTCTGTGAGGACAGAAGGGACAGTGCTACTGGTTTCTCTGAGCGTGAACTCCTTGACATCATGTATAACACATGTGACACTTCCAGCTCAGGTACACTGAATTATGGTCTGCTGAACAGAATGGGTTAAAAATAAAAACATGTTGATTAGTTTTTTATATTTTTTGGCCTCCAGGTGAGGTTTTGTCCTCAACCATCATCCAGTACCTCCAGACCATGACAGCTGAGAGTTCAGGGCAGGACAAACTGGCTGCACTGCAGCAGCGGCTGGACCCAGATGGTCAAGACCCACATGTGAGCAGAGAGACTTTCCACACCACCATGCGAGAGTGGATTTCGCATTGCAGCCAAGACAGGTGGAGTTTAATTTTGGATTGTGTTTTTCAGGCATGAATGTTCTTTAAAAAAATGTTTTTTTGCATATGTGTACAAAGGGTTTTAAACAGCCTAGATCAGGGGTGTGCACATTATTTTGGTTTGGAAGCTACTATTCAAATTACAAGACTGATGTGATCTACCTTCATAGAAAACATTAAATATATACAGTACTATATATATTAATACAGTATATGTTTGTGTACTGTAAAATTTATTTTAATTGCTCATGATCTACCAGTACTCCCTTCGCGATCTACTGGTAGATCAGGATCTACTTATTGGGCACCCCTAGTTTAGATGTTGGTATCCAAACTTTTTTGAGTTCTGAGTAAAAATAAACAAGGACCAGCTAGTCCACCTAAGATAATTAAGCTGATGATAAAAGCACTCTAACTAAATATTAGGAGGTTAATTGAGAAAATAAAAACACTTTTAGTTGATTTTCCTGGCTCTGTGATAAACTAATTTGACATAAAAACAATTAATGATTGAATCACCCTTCAGATGTTTTTGCTGTTTGTTGTTTAAATTGCATTTCTGTGTTTTAGTGCCGAAGCTGACATCAATCATGCATCTTTGCAAGAGTCATGTAAAGAGCTTGTTAATGGTACGTTGTCTTTGTTGTGTTTAGTTATATCTAGAAATGGCTAAATCATTTTTAAGCAATGCTCCAAACCTTTCCTCTCAGGGCTGGATTTCCCATGTCCTCAAAGCAAAGCTGGCTCCTCAGAAAGTCATCGGTGTTCCTGGTTTGTGCTTTCCCTCATTTAATCACAGCTTGTATTGACCTGCTGTAAGGAACACATTGTCATTCTTTACACCATGTTGTTCTGTGTTTGTGCTCAGTGATGGAAAAGACCTTTTTGCTGTCGTTGCTGAACTGAAGCACGCTCATCACAAGCTGAGTGAGCAGAACAGCAGCCTGCTGAGGACAGTGGCTCAGTGTGAAGATGTGAATCTGCAGCTCACTCTGGAGGTTACTGAACTGAGAGCCAAAGTGGCCAGGTGAGGGACAATAGATTCACATTTGAAGTTTAAATGTGTTTTATCACATTTTCGTGTAACATCAGAAGAATATTTAATGTGAAATAAAATACTTGAAACATTTAACATCCAAATCTGTGTGTCCGTCTGTTACACTGGCAGAATGTTCTGGACAGTAAATCAGTGAGTGCAATTATGAGTTTGATTAGCCAAATTGTTGTGAGAATCACTGTCAGTAATTATGAAGTCTTGAAAACAATATAATATATTTTTCTTTCTAACAGTGAATACAAGCTTAAATTTCATAGTTTATAAGAATACTTACATTGTATTTAAAGAAAACTACAAACGTACAAAATCAAATCCTTTTGACAAAGCTACTAAATAAACATCAGGAGTGGAACTCCTGTGAATTATTTTCTTTCACTTTTTCTGCAGTGCTCAGCGCTCAGCAGTGAGAGTCAGGTCCCTGACAGAGGAACTGGAGGAAACACGCTGTGCGTTTAAAGAGGCCCAGGAGAGGGCAGCTCGTTCCCAGACCAACTGCACAAAACTAGTAAATTCAACACTCACTGCTCTATATTTTGTTGGAGAATTTAGTTGTTTTTTTAATAGTGCATCTATAATAAATCAATTTTGTCTTCAGAACAATGAACTTGAATGTCTCAAGAATCAAGTCAGGAGGCTTGAAGACAAGGTAAAATAATTTTGAAATGTACTTTTGTACAATTGTTCACTTTCTTTTCACAACCTGATGTTTGCATAACAATAAGGTTTTTATGTTCATGCAGAATGAAAAACTAACCTTTGAAAGGACATGTTTTGAAGAGACCCTCAACAAATTAAAGAAAGTTAATACTGAATTAAGGGTAGGAGAAGCCAATTCTTCTTAATTAGCAAAATAAATGTCCTATAATAAAACATTTAAGTTCTAAAACTTTGATCTAAACAGGCCGAACTTCAGGCAACCACTGTGATGTTGACACTGAGAGACAGAGAAATCACAAAGGTAAATCTATCAGACCAATAGAAGAATCTCCCATTTGGTTCAGACTTTATTGTTGTTGGTTTTTTGTTTGTTTTTCTGCATAGAAAGACTGTCTTATGGATAAGATGAAGAACTCCCACATGGAGAATCACAACATGATTATGGTATGTTCTCTCATAAAGCAGAGGAAACAATCTTGTGGAAAATTTACTTGTTTGTTCAATATTTTATATAATCGAAACAAGGTGAAACCATAAAATATGATTATCAATAAAATGTGTTTTCAATGTGACAAAGGTAAATCATGCAGTCAGAAACTGACATTGTCATATTTAGTTATATATATTTTTATGTACATATCATGTTACATTCTTGCAGGACCTGCAGTCGGAGATGACAAAATTACAGGAGCATTCACACCAAGTTATTCTAAGGTAAAAATTTCACTTGATTGTCATTAGATCTCATGGTTGTTTTATAAGTTTACATTTAAGCTTAAAATTTCAGTAACATCTTTTATTATTCCCTTTCTTTCCAATGAAAAAAATGAATAGAAAATTCACTTCACTTCAAATCACATTTCATGTATTACACAGATCTGTTGCCACAAAACAGAAGGACATAAATCCATATTAGGATGAGTAAGATGTAACACTGCTGCTCACCAACAGGTATGATCAAAACCGTATTGGCCCTCAGAGTATTTATGGCAGAGATCCACTGAACCACCGCTCCCTGCAAAGTGAGATGCAAGAAATGCAGGCAAGTAGGAAACTCTCACTTTCTCTGGGTTAAAAAGTGATTGTATGTGTATTACTATGTGTGAAGTTACATTATAGTATTTGAAGACTGTATTACCTCCTGGCTTTCTGTACTTGAAGCAGCATCACAGAGCTCTGGATGACATCAGCCTCTCCTCCATCCAAGCTCACGGTGATGACATTCAGAGCATTGTCCACAGGATCAAGAACACAGACATAGCCAGGCTTTTACAGCACAAGTACCTTGAGAGGGTGAGGAGAGAATGAACCATCAACACATTATAAATATTACACACAGTAACATGTTAGGACCTAAGTGTCTCATTTGCTTGTATTTCATCTGTCACACACAGGATTCTGTGCCTGGTGAAAGACAGGACAGACCTTTTCCTTATTGCCAGCAGCAACAGGCAAGCATCAAGCAGCAGCTTGTCAATGTGTATGTGAGATTTTTACCTCCCTTTCTCCTCTTATGGTAACAGACCAGGGTTGTTTGATGTTAGTCCCTGTTCTTAGATGCTTCTTCCTTGCAATAAAATGGGTATCTGCTTTTGACTCTGAGATTTTATGGGCATCTTTGTTATGCAACCTCTGAAAGTTACTATCTGATGTGTGTAGGACTGTAACAGACGTAAGTGCAGTTTTAGTACCCCTTAGTATCTGCAGACATAACACTGTGTGAAAGACATGTTTATGAAGCTGTGGTGGTGGTTTCAGGCTGCAGGAGCTGGAGCTTCAGAAGTATGTTTGGGAGGAGAGAGCAGAAAAGGTAGAGGAGCGGTGGAGAGCCTCAGAGAAGGAGCACATCCAAAGCCAGACTGGCTCCCAGGATGCCAAGAAGGCGGCCGTGTTGAACTGGTGGAAGGCCTTGACTGTAGCACAGGTTAAGAAGAAAGTCGAAGAAACCAAGTCACTTCAGGAGCTCTCTGAGGCACAAGAAAAGCTCCAGCGGGCAGAGAGGACAATCAGTGATATGAGGGAGCAGATCAACCACCTGCAAGTCTCTCTTAGATCTGCACTGGACTGTGGCACAGAGCAGAAAAACAGCAGCAAAATTTGTTACATTGACAAAGGAACCAACACTAAGAGGGAAGACGTTCACAAATCTGTAGGGACTGAGGTGAGAGGTCAGAAGGATGCAGCGGTAATCACAGAGATCACAGGCGGCATAGCTTCACAGCAGGAGCAAACGCAGCTTCAGCTGTCAGCAGATGGACTTTTGTCAACCCTGAAGAGGATGGAGGCAATGGTCACCAAAGCTCTGGGGACTGCAGAACTGATCAGAGAGAGCGAACAGAGAGTGATCCAGGTTAAGACGAGGATGGAGACAATCACATGCCAGGTTCAGGAGGCTTTGGGTCGAACAAGCAACACTGAGGAGCAGCTGAATGTTCTGGAGGCCAGGATTACAGAAGAGTTTACATGTCAGGTATGTTGTACATTTTTGTTTACTTTGTCAAAACCACTAAGCTTAAATAAAAAAGGATTCATACATTAATTTATATTTTCACACACAATGCCTTTTCACACAATTAATTCTCTGTGAAGATGTGTGAGGTGTCCCAACTCTCATTCAACAGATGTCATCTTATGATCTGAACTAACCTTTTGTTATTTTGTGAATTCCATTCCTACTCTATCTGATTATGCTGCTGCAAGTACAAACATTTGACTGATGTCAAACTGGTACTACGGCTGCCCAAAATGTGCGGTAGTACTCAGACTGGTCTTTTGCTGTAGTGGCTGAGCTGCTTCAAGATTAAAATAGAGACACTAAGTAATGTTTTGTGACTTACAGCTTTAATCAGTGTTTGAATTGTCTCACTTTAATATAAGGACATGTATAATTGAGTTAATATTATGCAGGTGATGAAAGACTGAACTAGAAATTTGCCTAATCTGAAAAGAGAGATCCTGTTCAAAAATTACAAAATTGGTGGTTCAACAGAGCTAGCTACATCGCTTTTTGTTTGTTTTCTATAAGTGAGAGTGATGTAAATTGTAATTAAAAGAAATTAGAATTATATATAGCTGCAACTCGATTCATATTTATCTTCTTTTAACCATTTTTCAGTCAAGAAAAAAAATCATTGTGATGATGAATGTTTACAGTATATCGTATTTATTTGTATTAGATTAGAATGGCTAGTACCTTGTGATATTTTGATTTGGTAAATGGTTTACATTATTAAGGTTGCCAGAGGCAGACACTATCTCTATTAGACATTGATACTGAGACTTAAATTGAGTCTTAATGGAAGCACAATGAAGTGGGTTGGACTCTGTGTCCTGGTCTCGTCTCTGAACAGTCAGGAATGGTTTGTATAACAGTACAGGTGTAATATATGGTAGACAATGAATCAGTTTTCTTTTTCTCTCCTCTTTTAAGTACCCACGTTCTACACCGCTGGCAGACCCCAGACCAGAAGTCAAATGTTTCACAGAAGCATCAGATGTAGACTCTGTCAACGGAGAGAAACTGGAGAGTCCTCCTCCGTCTACTGTACTCCCAGAAGTCATTGAGTCTCCACAGCTTCCTGTGAATGGTATGCTGCCTGCAAAACACAAATACTGCTGCAGGGTTGCCCTGTACACTGGAGACACAGATAAGTTATGGGTAATTCCTGCCCATTGGTAGTCTCTCAGGATGTTTGAAAATAGTTTTTGAAGGATATTTCTATGTGACACAGCAGCTGGTACAGTAAAGAGGAGAAGAAATGACGCTTCCAGTGAGTGTGCTATCTGTCATTGGGGGGAATTTGGCGAGGTCAGAATAATTTTAATGTAAACACTAAGAAAGAAGTATTTTTAGCCCCAGCTGATTTCTAAATGTCAGCTTGATAATACCACATTGCTGCTTCATGAGCTTTAGACACTTGAAAATAATCAGAAGAATTGCATGAGCTTATTGTTGCATGTTTAACAGAATCCAGTCTGGCTTTGAATCATAGCTTCTTATTATAACACTGTCGAACTTGTCTCTCCACTGGCTAGAGCATTAAAAAGATGAATACATTTGTTTTCTCTTGTAAAACATCTCTACTTTTCATAGTGATAAAGCTGCTTCTTTTCATGGATCTTTTTTGTACTTAATGACTTTTCATCCCATATTTTCCAAAACTTATGTTGCTAGGTGATTTCAAATATTTATCTTCTCTCTGTGTCTAAATAAAGTTCCAAGGGGCAAAGAACAATTATTTTTTTTATTTTGTCATATGTTCATTATGTAATACAATATCTCGGTACTTACTGTGAACCAGTGGGTGGCCTTAAAAGGCCAAAACAGTTCACTGCAAATTATTGTATGTACCTATAATTTTTCAATCGTTGCATGTTTAAAGTAGTAGTTTTTGTCCAGAACTTGGACCATCCATTTATCTCTGGTCTGTAATTAGTGACCAACTTTACATTGTTTCAGAGACTTTGACAGTATCTTGATGCTCTGGTGGTGTCACAATATGACCAGCTACTTTCCTGAGTGCCCCGAAGCACACAACATAAGTACCTGCAGTCGGCCCTTTAACCCAGTAGATCAAGCATCCTGCGTGCTCCACATGGTTGCCAGGTTATTGTTGCCAATGGTTATTTAGGTGTGTTGGATGGGGAAGGGGACTTAATCACTTCCTGAACAAGAGTTACAGTTCATAATAATCAGGTGCCTTATCTGTTAGACAGAAAACTCAATTTACTTCCCCTTTTCTTGTTTTCTCTTTCCTTTTCCTCACACACTGCCACTTTGCTTTGTTGACTCCTCTCTTTTTTTTCTTTTTTCATGTTGGTCTCGTGACATTTGCATTGCACATGGTGCCTGTCAAATGCAAATCACCTGTTCTCACTGTCAGTCTCTGCTCTGGCGCCACCAGACTGCAGAGGAGCATCCAGTCGCAGCAAGGTGAGCCTCAGTTCATTTACTTCCTTCATATTGTAATATAGCTGTGCCTAGATGATAGCCTTCATGTGTTTGTGAGTCTTCTATTGCTTTATAGACATGATGGGTTTTTTTTAATGTCAAGTGGAACAGTTGTTACCAAAGTGGTTTCTGTGAAAATACTTGATTTGTAAATAAAAGACAGTTAATGATATATTTACGTCTATGCTAGGAAACAAGAAAGGTCAGCTTTCATTTGCAGATTAGTCTTTGATAAACCTTGTTGTTTATTCTGTATCACAAGTGACAGGTATGTCCAAAGCCTGGCCCTGGGACCAATTCTGGCACCTGAAAGTTTTTGTTGTCTAGCTAATATTTCTCTAATATTGTCTAACATATTTAGTTACTTCTGAGCTTTGACTACACAGTGTTTTACTAGCACACTATTGAAGATCCTTCTAAGGTAAAATGTAGATTTAACCTATAGTAGAATACTAGAAAAATTCAAAACTTGATTTAAATGTCATTCAATCTAATGTACAAACACATGAAATGCTCTGAGAAATATTTCTAAAAAGGAAAACCCTAGTTTAACAACATCACTATTTAAGATTCAAAAACAATTTATTATGCACTAAAAAGGTTGAGCAAAATGTGTGGTATTTGTGTAGAGTTATATCTTTTATGTCTTAAGTATCCCTGGAGAAGCAACCTACAAGTAATGTAAAAATTCTGGCACCTGTTAAAAATAGTTTCAACACCCCTGAGCTAAGACTAACATCCCCCTTTAATTCCAGCTGTGGGACTATAATTCAACATGAACATCAACGGTTCAATGGTGGTGCTCCCAACCATGTGACTGCTGTGTTGGTGTTTTTTTTTAAACAAATATTTCACTGATCACAGCTCTTAAATCTTTTCAAAAGCAGCACCAAGAGTGCAGCTCATTAAACATTGACAAACCCTAAGCCTGGGATGGATGTGTGGATTCCTCCGAACTCAAAAGTAAACACAGATCAGATAGATATGTTCTTTCTGACTGTCTCGGAGCCTCTCACACATACACAACTTTACATATAACAGCACATGAACCATGAAAACAGAAACAGAATCACGTATGAAACAGTAACGAATTTCTATAACTTTGAGATTGTTTGAGCGATATAAAGTTGAGTACACACACACACACACACACACACTCACACTCTACAGCGGCCTAAAGAGGCTTCCAGAGCCCTTCTCCTTAAATGGTAAAAGCTCCCAGGAGTGAAAGAAAGGCTGCTGCTGAAAAAAGACAGGGAACAGAGGGGACGGGAGAAGGAAGGAGAAGCCTTGAGGCTAGAGGAGTTTTCTGAGGAAAAGCTGAGGGTGACAGTTTGGCTGTGGGAAGTCAGAGGCACCGGGCTGGAGTGTGTCTGTCTCTCTTCAGCAGTGGACACAGGTAATGTACATGCTCTCTGTAGACTGGGGACAGGTTTGAAGGGTGGGCTTGGTGCGGCAGTGGTAGTTTGTCATGGTTGCCGGTGAATATATGAAAACAGCAGCAGCAGAGAATTTTAGCTTCAGGACTAGTTTCAATGTGCTATCAATGTGCTTTTCTTTATTGTTATCATTGGAATATTTTTTGTAGCTGCAACAGTTAGTTACTATGACCTGGTGTTCTTCCTGTACCGTCATCACTGTTTGATCATATGATAGACAGCGTGTATTTAAATGTGTGTGTAAAGATATAAAGTTTAATCTATGAATCTCTTCCTACACGTCCCCTGACTTTGCATCTCTGTATATGCATTTCTTTAGCCTTCTGTTACTTCCTCTGTCATGTTATCTCAGATTGTGGCTTCATAGCAACCACTTCCTCTGTTGGCCCTGTACTCAAGTGGTTCACAACCAAATTTTAAACAAATCTGGCATGAGGGAACAGGCTTATGTAACGGAGGGGAGGGAGTAGTGTCCTCACCCCCTCGTCTTCTGGTCATGAGAGAGGTAACAATGTCTGGTTGTATTGAGGACAGTCCTGACTCTGATGGACAAAAGACACTCTTGTCCGTCTCTACTCTTTCCATCATAAAAAACCAACAAACATCAGATTTCTGCCCTCATGCAGTTGTGCTTCAGAAGATTGATGAACTCTGGCATGTTCACAGGAAATAATCCTAGTGATTCAATTAGTTAATAATGTTTATAATAATGAGTCATGACATTTGCCAGGAAAACACTCTGCACAGGCTGAGTCTTCCACTGTGCAGGTAGAAATCTTTGTTTAAAGGAAATAATCAAGAGGTCGTGTTTTTTTTGCCTCTGCAGAGTAAACAGTGAGTCATTTCTTTATTGCATGTTGGGAGCGAGTATTTATTTTAAGCTAAGATTTGACTTGTTCTGAAAAATCTCGATTGTAAATTAGTAAAAGACAAAAGTATTATACAACTGCACACAGCGGCCAGGTCCTTTTACCAGTATTTATACAATGCAACATGCTGCGTGCTTGCAAAAAAGTCCTGCCTTAATTATTATAACAATTATTCAGAACTGTGTGATTGTTTTCTGCCTCACAGAATCTTTGAATTGAACAGAACAAACTTGCAGCTGTACAAACAAAAGGATGTTGATTAACGAGTTGCATTGGATCGTCCGCAGTACAAATCACAAACGATATGTTAAGTCAGTCACGAAGAAGGCAGGTGGTGTTTACCAAAGCAGCTTTAAACTTCAAGAACAAAATATTCACCATGACTTACTCTTATTATGCAAGCTGACCTCTTTCTCTTTCAAATGACAATAAGCAGAACTTTCAACAGTGTTCAGTGTTATATTGTGTTAAGGAAGCAGAAGTCACTTTAACCTTTGGATAACAGTTTTTCTTTAGTCAGGAAAGATCAGCAGATCAGTTCTCTGGACGGTTGTTAAACAATCCACTTCCTCCCCAGAGAGGAGAGTTTTGTCCTCTTACATTCCCAAGAACTCGTCATGACACTGAACAGTATCAGTTTGTTCACTGTAAAATACAAGAACACTTTGTATCAGGTAACACAACATGTTGAAGTTTGATCTAAGTCTATTTGGATACCATTTAAAATTATCCTTTTTAGAACTTTTTGATTTATTCTTGTATATTAGTTGGTACCCCAGTACATAGTCAAGGCCTGAACAGGGACATGTACAATTCATGCTATAAATATACATTAAATACTGGTTAATGCCTAACATGTGTTATGTAATAACACGATGCTAACGCATCCATTGGCTGATTCAGTGCTGCGTGAGAGTGATAACAAACGCTGCTTGTAAAGCCACAGACTCACCTGCACTTGTCATGAATACGTAAATGTAAATCTATTTTTGTTCTGATTAAAGGGAAGCAGGTTGGCACCTCATTAGCTTCACAAGAACAAAAACACCTCACACTGAAAGTAGACTATACACAGTGTTTCAGCACTGAGCTCCTACTAGACTATAAATCTGCTCTACATTAATCCGTTTTGTCGTTGGTTACCACAGACACAGACTCTCAGATCAAACATAATAGCAGGCAGCAACTGCAGGATTCCTTGCAGAAATTAAATCAAATCCTAAGTTAAATACAGTGGACACTTTAAAAGCTTTTTTTACTTTAAAGCTTGAGAGGCGTGTAATTGTGCTAATTTCATAAGAATTCCAATGCATATTTTAGGTACATGGATGGATGTACTTGATTCATCCCATAATAGAAAATTCAATGTCAAAGCTGCATGCTGCAGTTAAAGGACACTTTAGATTTGCAAAACTGACAGGGACCAAGTGCAATTATAATACGGTATATGTATATATTTAAATGTGTGAATGTGCATTTTTAGGTGACATCTGGAGCTCAGCCTCAGTCCATCTTTAGGTTTTATTCACATCGTCAGTCAATGTAGTTTGTTCTTAACAGGAAAATCTCTTTATTCCCTAAGGCTTTTCCTTCACTTTAAGGATTAGTGGGATAAATTTCATACTCATGCTTCTAATCATTAGAGCCACTAAAATATTTTCTTTATTAAAACATTTGTTGCAGTAAATGTGGCAGGATTTTGGAAACAACTTCCTCCCAGTTGTTTTGACAGTTTCTGTTACAAACCGTCAGCTGTTAAAGTGACAGAAGGCTACACAAGTGACTCGGCCATCAGGAGATATTTATTTGCCTTAAGAAGTGTCTTTTAGTTAATGATAGAGTAATTAAAGTGTAATTGTCTTTCAAAGCCCCCAAAAACTGAAACTTGTTTAAATGTTTACATTGTAGCAGGCATTCTTCGTGCAGTCAAAAAAAGGATTGTTTAAGTGTTCTCATGGTTTTATTATTTGTCAGAAATTTGCACAAATTACTGTCATAACATAAAAGTGCATTAAGTTCTCTTATGGCGGAACAATCTAGTGCTGATGTCAAACAGCATATTTCTCTCTTTCTCTTACTCATCAACCTATTTTGAATTTGTTGGTACCAAGTTTTGTAAGCCGCAGATTAAATCTGAGGTCTTTTCTTAAGAAAATATGTTTTGTGCCTTTATGGATTGGATCTGTAAAGACACTGGGGTCTGAGGCTCGAACAGACTTCCGGTTTGAAATCAGAGCATTATTTAAAATATTTACTATTATGATCAATGCTACACGGAGAAAGGAGGCATGAAAGCTTGTAATTATTTTAGACATTTTCTCATGGTCATTAATAATTGCATCTGCACTGCAGTTTATGTCAGCAACTTTTTTAGAATTGTCTCTGTACTGACACTTTTTTTTTGTCTCCATTTGTTTGTTATCCCTCAGCTCCAGGAAGAGGAGACGCACATACTCCAGGATACTCCTTCACAGCCAACAGACGATAACCCTGTTTGTGTTGGGAAACCATTTATTTTCCCCCACACACGCTCTCGACCCCCTCTGTTGCCATCCATGCCCACATTGCCAGAGGAGGAGGAGGACTCTCCTGAGGAAATGGACAGCTCCTCCAGTTCTCCAACAACAGTGAGTACAAAAGCTGATGTGGTTTGGAATGAAAAAAGTCATCACAGGCAGATAATGGTACAGAATAAATCATATATACATAACAAGCACGAGTTGGAAATCAGGGAATTGTAGTGGGCCTGTCGTTTGGTTCACTCTGTGTTGTGTGCTGTATAGAATGTTTCTATCCACATCAGAGCTAAAGGATATTTTCAGAGCTGAAGGTAAAGGTAAACTTAATTCTACTAGAAAAAACAACTGTTCATAATTAGATTTTAAAAAAATAATCAGACTCCAACAACCCTGTGGCAAAATACCTAAATGTTAAAATTAGCAAGGAAACTATGGGAATGTTTGTGAAAGTTATTCATAGATAATCTTGCTAAACCTCAGTAGAGCGAGTGTAATTTTCTCTTTACTTCAAAGAAACATTTTACTACGAATAGTGTTTCTGAGTTCAGTAGAGCGAGTGTAATTTTCTCTTCAAAGAAACATTTTACTACGAATAAATATTTTAGGGATGCACCAAAACCAATACTTCTATCACTGTCAACTTGATACTTCATTTTAATATTTGCGCTCGACCTCAGAAACATGTTCCGATACAGTGATTCAATATGATAGATACGATAGAGTGTTGTACATTTCCCTGCTTCACTTCAGTGACTCACTGTTCTCATGGGTTTATTTGGGGACGGTCAATGATGTCAGCGGTTTGAAGGAAGTTCATCGTCTGGTACAAAGACAGTTACCCTTACTGTAAGATATATTCTGTTACAATACCAACAATTTAATAAAATACCTGAAAACGCACCTTCACTACTAAACACCTAAAGCAGTGATCATTAATTGGTGGCCCAGATCTGGCCCACTGAACAGTCCAATCCAGCCTGTGTCTGGGTTCCAAACTAAATAATTACATTTTTGACAAAATCTGATTTTTAGTTCATTTATTTGAGTGTCTGGCCCTCTAAGGTGTCTGTCCAAAAAAATTCTAGCCCTCTGACAAATATAGTTGGTGACCCCTGACCTAAAGTGTCTGGTCAGTTTTATAGCACAAAAGATAAAAGAGGCATTTCAACATCACAAAGTTATTATTTGATATATTTTACCATCATGGGTGTTCAATTAAAACTGTTCAGTACTTCAGCATTGTTTTGTCAAAAATGGTATCAGAAAAATCATAATCATTATATATTTATGATTATATCTTACTGCATATTATAAATGCAGGTGTAAATGAAGTAGTAAAATGTAGTTAATATTATAAATTAAGCAGAGTGGTACTAGATCAGCTTTAAAAAATCTCATTGTTTACTGAGTATGATGCATCCTTATTCGAAGCAGTTTCGAGGCGGTGCTTTGTTATTGTGAATGTTATATATTATTATATTATTATTGTAAATGTTCTTAAAACAGTTTTTACTTCTATCCTCTTTTTTACAGCCTGCCATTCATCAAAGCATTCACCTGGTGCTCCTTATATTTTTACCCACAGGTGCTCATTATAACCCAACACAGTTTGAGGAAAAAGTACTTGTGCCTTTATGGTGTCTCACTGGTGCTGCTGCATCTTAGAGATATAATAAAGAACAGGAACCATGAGGACATGAAAGTTTCGTTTGTTCTTTTTTACCGTGTCCGTGCACACCATTTGTTAGGCACTACTTTACCCACTACCCAGTACCTTTATGTTAATTTTATCCTTAACAATCCTGTTCCGTGTTTCTTATCCATTTCCACAGTCTGCACCTTGTGAAAACCGAGCCATGATGATGGCAGCCCCAACCATCGTGTACCCACAGCAGGCAACTGTGGTTCAGCCAGATGAGCATCCTCTGGAGAAGGCCAGGTCACTCATCCATTTTCAGTTCATCTTGTTCTTCAGAGATGAGTAAAAACAATGTTATTGAAACTTTACAGTGTCTTGTCTCAGGCCTCACAGTCCCAGAACGAGACTGGCCAGATCCTCATCTTCAGGACCCATTACCACCGTTGGTAAGAAAGCACTTCACACAAACCCACTCACTCACACACGCACAGTTTAGTGTCAACACAATGTAAGCAATGTTTATAAAATCTAAATAGCAAATCTATTCAGGAACCATAGTGTTGAGCAACATTGATCAACAATAGTTGCCAAGTCATTAACTAAATCTTCCTATATTTAACTTATTCTTACAGCCTTGCATTTGAAAGTTGAATTATATTCTAATTAAATACCATGGAGACGCAAACTACATTTCATTAATCTACTCCCATATCCTTTTCATACTACAAATATTCCAAAAACATTTATTTAAATAAATGTTTTAGGCCCCATTACCAGATATGAAAACAAGGTTTTTTGGACAAAAAGTGTGAGTCACTGAGACAAATATATGGGACTACATGTATAAAGGGCAGGGGTCCCCAAACCGTGGTCTGCGGCCCATTACCAGGTCGTGGGTCATTTGGCACCATGTTGCAGCAGGCCCCAGTGAAATAAGTGTTTTCTCCATCAGACAGCACAGGGAACGTGATTGACCTGGTGAAAGATCCGATTCCAGAAGTGCAGCTCTCTGAGGAGGATCGACTAAAGAACCTGGATCTGCTCGAACAGGCCAAAAGGGTCAGCGACCGATTCCTGACAAGACGAGGACGTCGCTCAAGCAGCAGCCTCACGGAGTCACCCACAGGTCAAACACAGTCATGAGCTGTCATTGGTGGATAATTACTTTTCTGTGACTTTTTTGACATGTTAGATGCATTGCCTGTATATATTTATGATTTTTATGTTTATCAGTTTAAAAGTTTAAAATGCAGTGAACCTCGTTGTTATTTCCTCAGGTCTCTCGCCGCCTACAACCCCGTCATCCTCACCCAATTCATCTAGAAGCAGCTCTGTAACCGTGGCTCCACAATCTGGTATGTGACCCCTACGTAAAACAACCTTTCTGAACTAAAGTGCCGAAGTGCACTTATTGATTACTTGATTGGTTACCATGATCATACTTATCG
Source organism: Cynoglossus semilaevis (assembly GCF_000523025.1). Lineage (NCBI taxonomy): Eukaryota > Metazoa > Chordata > Actinopteri > Pleuronectiformes > Cynoglossidae > Cynoglossus > Cynoglossus semilaevis. The sequence continues at coordinate 111,652 of NW_007585110.1, read as the reverse complement.
TTATTGTTGTTGTTATCACTGATGTGCTCTGTATTAAAACTTTTTTACTGGACATTGTTAGATTTTTTTTTTCTTTTTTTTTTACAGGATCCTCAGATGCAACAGCTGCCAGTTTCAAGTTTGTTGGTCAGGTAAAAAAAAATGCCATGATTAAAAAGAACTTGTATGTTTAGTGTGATATCATGACATCTTCATTTGTATTGAATGAGCACAGGAGAACATTTTGTTCTTTCTTGATTTCTTGTAGCATCTGGAAGTTCCCTCATTGAAACAACAGCCTGCAATGACGACAGATCAGGAGGTGAGATTCAAAGATGAAATATTTATTATTATACTGATTTGTTTGTGTATGTGCGTCGAGTAATAAATTCAATTTAATGTGATTTTACTTCTGGCAATTCCAGCAGGTGAAGAGTTTCACTGACGTTAATGACCTCAGCAGTGAATTTTGTAAATAATACACTGGCAACTGTGGATCATGGATCATGTTTTATGTTATTGGCCCTCATGTGTCTGACTTTAGGACAGACTCCTCGTGGAAAGGAAATCCACTGATAAAAGGAAAGTTTCCTCTGGGACTCTAACTCCTCGCTTTGCTGTTCAGAAGGAGAACTGTGATCCCGCTGCACCCAGGAGTCCTCCAGCTGGGAACATAGCAGAGGAGGGAGCCGGCACGAGCCCGTTCTCCAACCAGGCCCCGGCCACCGGAGTGGCTAAGCCCGTCCCACGACCACCCACTCAACAAGCCCCCTGTACAGCAGAGATTAAGACAATTGGGGCCTTCCCCCCTCTAATGAGAGCAGTATCCTGGGATGCCGTAGGTGGCACAAATTCAAGAAGTGGAGCTCCAAGTTTCCCTCCTACTGCTGAGGACACTTTCTCAGATAAGCCCAGGGATGTCTTTAAGTCTTCTGGGTATAAAGATGTTCCTGCCCAGCCTGCGGCTGTACAGAAACTTTCCAAACTCAGAGAAGTAAAGAAACCATTTAAAAATAGTGCTTTAAAACAGGGGTCTCAAACTAATATGAGCTGGGGGCCAGTGTTAGACCTGCCATCCCGTTGAAGGGTTAAAAACTAACATCAGGGGATCAGATTATGTTATACTGACATCTAGTTGTCAGACGTATGTGGGTGGATCACAGGCCAGGAGTTTGAGACCCCTGCTTAAAAGTCACTACTCCCTCAAAACTCTTGTTATAAAATATGAAGCATTCTTTAATTTTGGTTAATGTTGTGTGTACAGGAGCACAAGCTGATGCGTAACCAAAGCATGGCAGGATCCAAGTTAGCAGACCTGAGTGAAGCTTCGGAACAGGAAAAAGGTAACAGTCATCACATGACCTCTTGTCCGAGAACTGCATTTAGTATTTTCAACGGTACGCCCAGGAGTGCTGCCCAGGGTGTTCACTTCCTCAATCTCAAGAAAAATATGTTCTTTTCAAAAATGGTGATGACTGTGAGAATGATCTGTTCTTGTGGACTTTTTTCCAATTGTGTCATTATCTACTGCGTATGTAGTGAAGAGGAAAAGCAAGAAAAATCTGTTTTCACTTTTTATCAGCAGGTGGCATAGTTGGTAAAGATTATGACCTAAAGGTAGTGTGATGAAAATATTGTTTAATCCCCATTTCCAAAAATATGGTAATTAAAAACTTAAAGGAGTGTGTTTATGAAGCAGAACCTTTTCATTATTTTTAATCACAAACTAAATTAGCTGCAACACATTGCAAAAATGTGAACAGAAGCCAGTTTATTATTTGTCACATTTCCTTTTCCTTTAATTACCGTACATTTTAATATTTTAGGAACAGATGATGAAATTCATTGCAGTCTGAATTTCACCTCTGCCCTGAGTCTGTTCTCATGTTGCAGATACTTTTATATTCACTTCTTCTGTGTAATTCACATAACTTACTTGTGTGTATACAGTATATGTACTTTTATTATTCTGATTTTTATATATGTATGAAATTGAATATTACGATTATCTGCAGGTCCTATGCTCAGTCCAACCTCAGTCAGTGCAGAGGCCAAGGAAAGGTCAGATGCAATGCCCAACATTTCTGATGTGATGCTGAGAAAACTAAAACTACATCGAGGTCTGCCGGGCTGGTGTGTAACAAACACACTGCTCCTAAGCCTAACTTTAAATCTTATATTATAAATACACATGTTCTGTTCACCATCACGTTGACTGCTGATCTTGTCTTTCTTTATTCCAGTGCACCTCCACTGACTGAAAAAGAGGTTGAGGTTAGTATCTGATATGTACAAGTACCTACTGTTTTTTTGTTTTTGTTTTTTTTTTCATTTTTATTTATCTGGGTGTGGTCACAGAAAGCATTCCATTGGTACCGGTGGTGATATGTTTTTATTTATTACATATAACACACTCATTGTTGTTTTTGCTCATTTCCATCTTCAGTTTGATTCCAAGTATTAGTGAGAATGAGAGAGTTACAATAAAACCTGTCATCAAGGTGACAGCGAAGGGTAATCTGTTTACTTTGAGCAAACACTTTTCCTCAAACACCAGATACATACAGATGTATTGTTCCATACACTGCAGCGCTGTGTTTATAATGAGCTGCTTTGTTACCAAAGTAGTCAATTACAAATTGGCTGCCTGAATGTGCCACTGTTCTGTAAACAGGAAGGAGGTTTTCTTTTCCCAATCTGACCAGAGAGATTTGAGAGTAATTTCCTGTGCAAGAATTAGTGACGTTGGTCAAGCTGAGGCTGTGGCCTCCGTCGCTGCTCCCCTGGGGTTATGTCTGACAGTCAGAGGTCATATATTTCCTCTCAGCTGCAGCCTGTGTATGTTGGAAAACTCTGCAGACTGACTTTGATCAACACAACAAAACATAAAAAGTTCCCCGGGCTCTTCTCAGGGCTGCTCGTTTCTCCCTCACATGTTGATGCAGGAGTTCAGAGTTGTCTCACCATGTGGAGACAGTACTTGGGGATTTACTGTAAGACATGTTGGCTATAAGATGATTGAAGTGTTTTAATTTGATTTTTTCTTTTTTGCATTTACTGTGATTGGTCCTGTTGAAACATGTAGCTGAATTTTCATTTTTCATTTTTTATTTCTGACTGATGTGGGAGGAGATTGGTTGATTGGCATCGACAGACATCGAAGGAGATTGGTTGATTGGCATCGACAGAGGATCATTTCCCTCTGATTTATTCTCCTCTGTCGTTGTGTGGTCACCAGCAGCTGGTTATTAGTGTTTAGTGTGTTTTCTAATGTCCCATTCAGAGTGTTATATTGCACTTGCCTTCTCCCCACAGAACGCATTTGTGCAGCTCTCACTGGCTTTCCGTAACGACAACTACACTTTGGAGACAAGGATGAAACAGGCAGAGAGGGAGAGGAACCTGACCGAGGAAGACACAGAGAAAGAACTAGAGGAGTTCAAAAGAGCCATGAAGGTCAGTCCATGAAAAACAACAGCTGATATTAAAACAACTCGCCACAAAGTCCCTCTGCTTCTGAGATTTACCATCGTGCACTGTTTCCCTGGAAGTAAATGTTTATCTTGTCTGAGTACAGATGTCCAATCCCAGGTATGAGAGCGCCAGAGCTGCTTTCCTGAGAGAGCTGTAACTAATTTGTGTTGTTGTGTTTCCTGCAGATGACTGCGCCGCAGTGGCAGAACCTGGAGCAGCGTGAAGCTTATCAGCGGCTGGTAGAGACAGTGACTGTACTGAAACGTCTGGCCACACGGCTGTCCAGCCGAGCGGAGATAGTGGGAGCAGTCCGCCAGGTGCAATAAGACACGTGCATGCAGAGAAGATTAGAGACAATCGCAGGGATACAGTTTAGGTTCAAAAATACATTTTTCACACGCATATGTGAAGATGCCTAAATAGCTGAGAGGCAATTTGTTGTTTTTGAAAGTATTTTATATGATATATTATATTCACTGTCTCCAGAAGTCCTTTCATATCTAATGATAGAACATTAATTATAAAGACACAGTTTTACAGCCTTATCTTCAGTTTATATAACTTTGTCAAAACTGTCCTTCAACTTCAAAATATTTCTCTGCCTTTGAAACTGAAGTCATTTTTAAGTGTCTCTTTCAATCTTGCAACAGGAGAAACGGATGAACAAGGCCACTGAGGTCATGATGCAATATGTTGAAAACTTGAAGAGAACCTATGAGAAAGACCACGCTGAGCTGACGGAGTTTAAGAAGTTGGCCAACCAGAATTCAAATCGATGTTATGGAGGGTCTGGAGAAACAGGAGGTAAGACTTCCATATTTATCCAGGCAGATTATTATAATAAGAACACTAGGATTTGGCCATAGTGCCACTCTATTTTACCTCTATCTAGGATTTTTAACTGCTACTCTGCATTAATATACTGTGTTCTACTGTGTACTTTTTACTGTCTGTTTTTGTAGAGGATGGAGTTCCACGGTCTTCTAGATCAATGTCTGTCACCTTGGGAAAAGTAAGCTCTGTTTTCTCCCTGCACTTTTTAATGACGTGGTCAAATTACTGAGAAAACTCTAAAGTGAAGAAGTTCCATCATGGTCTGGTGACCTGTCCCCTTAAAAACATGTACAAAGCATGTAAAGTTTAAAAAATGAATACCAACAAATAAAGTTATTTAAAAGTCCAAACGTCCACCAAGGTTGACCAGTTAACCACAAATTATTTTATTCCACATTCCTGTTTTGAACATATCAAAAGAACTACAACCAGTGTTCATCACTACACCCACGTATACACTGCTACAAACCACATATTTGAACTAGTGCCACCATGAAAGTACATTCATGACTCCTGTTGAAAAACCTGTCTTTCATTTCTTTCATTTTCTGTCCTCTCTGTCCTCTCTCAGGCTCTGCCCCGGCGCAGGGTGAGTGTAGCAGTGGTGCCCAAGTTTAACCTGCTTAACATCCCAGGTCAAACACCAGCCACAGCAGGTTCAGGTCCCAGCACTCCCTCGGGGCCCAACATGGGACCAGCCACTGGTGCTGCTGCTGCTCTTCCTGTTCTGGTAGGTCTTCCTGTTCTGTTGGGAAATGACATGTAGGGATTCTCTCTCTGTGGTTGCTGCAGATATCACCCACGTAGGTTAGTTTGTCTCTGAGCATTAGTTCAATTACACATGATTAATCGTTCACTATTCTTTACATTCAGAATTAACCCTTAACTGTCACTAAGAGTTATATTTCCTTAAAGATGAAGTATAACAGAATTAAAAATATATAAAGTGAGCACAAAGCAGATAAAGACTAAACGGAGTTTACACTTTAAATTAATCTATTATTTTCCATATAGGGTGAAGTCAGTGATGTCAAAGCCAGAGCTCCCACAGATGGAACACAACCAGCAGCAGAAAGGTGAGTGTTTCTTTCTCATGAACACGTAAACACACAGACACCATATGAACAGCGTGTTCACATACCACTGCCCCCGTCACAAGGCCACACCATAGATTTTCAAACAATAGGCCAAGAAAAGCCCAGCAGCTCTAATCGACCTTATCAAAAAGTACATTCTGCTGCAGTGGGACCTGCGACCTGTTTGTGTGACCTTCAGGATGTGCTTTACCACGCAGACAGAAAGGACCAATGTGTCAAACATAACCCCAAAGCATAAAATAATAATCACACCCCACTGTGGATGGATGTGCTATTCTGGATCACAATCTAAACATTTGTGCAAGACTTTGACAAAGTCCAGACTCTGCTTCCTGTGATGCCCTGGTTATAGAGTGTGACTGAAGTGAAGCTCTGAAGGGTTTGGATGCACTGAGATGAGACAGAACAGCAATAACAGATGTGTAAAGTTCCACTTCTCTCTCTCCCGTGTTTGTATTCCTCATTACCTCTGTGATGGTGCCTACAAAATGCAGTGTAGAAAATCTGCTGAGGCTGCAGTTAGTTTAACGTAGGATGAGTTCACGCTGCTGTTGGGATGGAACTAAACTGTACACTCATATCATTTTTAAACCTCCTGCTGTGACCGGTCCAAGCCTGACT
>NW_007585110.1:88483-104826 GCF_000523025.1 Cynoglossus semilaevis | reverse complement strand
GCGCTGGAGCAGGAAAGTGAGCCAGCCAAACCTCCAGTCAACTTAGAGGAGATCAGAGCTGAGATCAGAGCTGAGCTCAAGGCAAAGATTGAGGAGGAGGCCTATAACAAAGGGTGAGGTCTTCTCTCCTGTGAGGTGTTCTCTCCACACCGACACACACACCCACACCCACACTGACGTTTCTTAGAAGAATTGAAGCTGTATGTGGCAGACTTTAATTTTGCTTCTACATACTATGAAAAGTATGTAGTTTGAAAAGTTATTGCATCAGTCAATAGTGCTGTAGTCAAATTTGCTGTAATAACACATTCAGGTCAATTTTTAACCAAAAAAAAGATCAATCTGTCCATCAAATAATATTTTCTTTTTTGCTGATTCAGAAGTGGAAGTAGCACAGTTCGTTTGGAGTCAACTGATGACCGGTGTTGATTCTGTCCATCACCTGTGGCTCAGAGATTCACAGAAAACACAAATCCATACATTATAGTGGACTCCACTGTTAACAGCAGCTGCTGTGTGACATTTCTCCAATGCAGTTTCCAAGAGGGACTACAGCAGAGCAAAGTTCACCAAGAAGAGAAACACGAGGAGGAAAGCCTGAGTGAGAAATTGCTGGAATTGAAAAATAAAGATGAGGAGAGTGGGAGGAAGATGAAGACCAGCAGGTACGTTTAAAAAAACGTAGGTAGCTCAGGTACAGCAGCTCCTGGTGCATTTCAAACTTAACCAACAGCATTATGTTACCACTGAAGTCTAATACTGTCAACATATACTCTAATACTTCAGGACACCCAATGGGTTTTTGTATGGATTTTCTTAAACTTATGACAGAAACTCATTAAGTCGTTAAAGCAATATATTTCTTACAAAACCATAGTTGCTATATTTAGTCATAACTCAAGCCATTCATAAAATACTCTTTATTAATAGTCTTTATTAGTGGTAGGCATATGATATTGCAAGGAAATAGAGCAGCTAATACCTCACCCAGAAGACGGTGGTTTTTGTCTCTATGCTAATGTGTCTCTAATGGTCTCCACCTCAAATGAGCTGTGGGCCACATCAGTTATCAATTTTCAATACAAAAATTATCCCTGATATTTCAGGAGGATGGAGGAGGTTCTGGCTCGGTTCAGTCGTTTTTGTCCCAAGATTTCCTTGAGCAGACGGCTGCTCTGGATCGTCCTGACCATGTTTGTGGTAATGTGTCTGGTGATCAGCATTTTCTCCTTCTTCAGTGACCACTACAACCGACGCGAGGACACGTAAGGAGAGAAGAACTGTCTTTTTACTCCACACCACTCAGAAATGAAACCACTGGTTCATGAGGCTGCAGATCTTTTTCACATAGACGCTTTTAAGATTCATTTTTTTAGCATTTTGTCAAAGGTTTTGTTTGGATTGAAAACTTAATTTGTATTTAATGTTTTCTGTATCTGGACATTTTCTGTTTTCATTTAGGGACCAATGGTGTTGTCTGAAGAAATGTGTGTATTCAAATGAAATGCATACAAGGATACATACTAGAGAGAACATCCAGAGAGAACACTCTCAAACACATTCACACACACAACACAACCAAAATGTAATCAAACACGCCGCAGGGGAGAAACTGTACAAGGTTATATCAAAATGTATCATGATTTTTATTTTCAGTAAAACTGCTCACAAACAGATAGTAAAAGAGACAAAAGACTACAATACAAAAAAGGTAATAACACAGTCTGTTTTCATATATTGTTGGATGAATCTTTGATTCAATTCCACTTTAATTGAATTGATTTTATTTAATTAGTAATTTAATTATTCAAGGAAGGAGAGTGAACACACGAGCAAAAAAAAAACAACTTAAATTCTAAATCAGTAGTTGAACAGAAGAAGTAAATGGAAGAGCAAAATAGCAAAATTGTATTGTCTGCATAGCAACTCTTGCGTCTTCCTCGTGTTTATTTAATTTTGTAGTAATCTGTAATGAGGTAAATAATCAGTTTCCTAGTTCACATGTGGCATAAAGAACTTTTTTATTCAGGTTCCTACATAGGTTATAACTTTGTAGACTCAACTATGCTATAACATGTAGCTGATTGTTATAGCGAGTGTTGTGACCATACACTAGTCTTTAATAGTCATTATTTATATTTCAAGAAAATAAGTGTTTTTTATCTATCCTGTTTATTTAAAATAAGCACATTCCAGAGTAGTTCCCTGAGTGCAATGATCTGAAACTGAAGGTCTTCAGAGCACCGACAGTCTCTGCTCATTGTGTGAGATCACTGTATAGATAACACAAGACTTGTTTTTATTTTATCTTTTTTTTTTTTTTGCACATGATCTTGCATGTGTGGTTTGTTCGTTATGGATTTTATGCTCTGCCACTTCACCTTTAAATAAAGGTGTGTGAAAGGAAACTTATTGAGATATGTTTTCCAACACACTGTATAGATACTAATATTGTAGAAATGAAATATATTTACACTGGGACTCAGTTACAGTGAAGTGGAAAAGAAGTGATTGGCAAAATATAACACAATTTCACATTATTTTATTGTAGTGATCCCAAAAAAGTCAGTGTATCAGGATGGAGCCATTTTAGCAAAACACAAGTTAATGACAAGTTTTAATGACTAATGTACATGTACTAATATTATTAGGAAAACCCTATAAAGATAATAAACCCGGCCTAAAAACACATTATGCATTAGCACATTGATCCTTTACTTAGACATTTTCAAGACCACAATATCTGGTAAATGGAAAATTGTATTTCTTTTGTGTTTTCAGTTGGTGTTTCCAACTATTGTTGGACTAGAGAGTAACAATTAATGACCAGACAAAAGAATGATAAAAAATAATATCTTAATATTTGTATTATATATTCTCCCCACATCCTCAAAGACAGGTTACATCTGATAAAGACAAAAAAAAAAGATTGCGTGCTCGTCTGCTCTCTTTGCGTCATTTCCTGCCGTCGGTTGATGTTTTTGTGGAAATGGTGCTGAAAAGCTCATCGGAGATCATACACGTGTTCTTGACTGAGCAGTGACTCATGGGAGGAAATCATCAGGACACGGTGCCCACAGTCACATGACCTATAAGTTCAGGCAAGAAAATGAAATTTTCATGAGAATAATGCAGAATTCTAACAAATACATAATTTTTTTTCCGAGCATATTTGCTCACTTGGAACTGTTTGTTTTTCTGAATAACAAGTTAAACGTTAAAGCAAATCATTACCTTCTGACTTGAAGAAGAGAAGCTCGTTGAAATTCCCTTCATTCACATTTCATTCACAGAATCCTCTGGTAGCTTTATGTCCTGTTGACATATTACTTTTATCTATTTCTCTCCTGGGCCCTGCTCTTAGGACAGATGATGGCTCATGATTTGTGCACAGTACTTCCTTCTTCCTTTTCCTTTACTTTCTGGCAAAGCGAGTGCGTGGACTCCAGAGAGCAGAGTCAACTCTATTTAACCCTGTCATTTGGCTCTCAGGCGCTCAGACTGAGCAGCACTCATCCACCTCCACATTCACTCACCTCAGTCTGCTCTGAACACTTCTGAAGATGATCTGGCTTGGCATCACTTCACTGTTTTCACTGATGTCACACGTCTGTGGTCAGAATTTTGATGCAACCCGCCTCAGATGTAAGTCTGTCTAATTTTCTACTCTTTAAATCCTGGGAAAAGTTCTTCTAGAATTTTGTTCTTGCCTTTCTGTCAGTTTTCCCAGCAGTGAACCAAAGCATTGCTGGAGTATTCCAGGTGAGCTCCTTGAATGACCTCGGTCAACCACATTATGCCTTCAACGCCTCCGAGGCTCGACAGCTGTGCTTGTCCCTCGGAGTGACCATTGCTGGTAAAGCTCAGGTTGAGGAGGCGCTGACCAGAGGCTTGGATACATGCAGGTACCAGAGATTGTCCAGAGATTTTTTTTCTTTTCTTAGTCGGGTCATTTCAAGTGAGCTTGATCTTTTTTCTATACATTTGTGTTTCCTTCTCTTTAGGTATGGATGGATTGACGAACATTTGGCAGTCATTCCTCGCATTAAAGCACTTTCTAACTGTGGCCAGAATCGCACAGGACTGGTGACCTGGAGAACGTATGTGAGGGAAAAGTTTGACGTCTTCTGCTTCAATGAATCAGGTAGGAATGTTTTCAGGCAATCCAGATTTTTTTTCTAAAAGATTTATATTTATAACTGCAGTTACAGTTTGTTGAACTAAGTTAGTTTAACTAACTTAGTTTGGGTTGAGACATTCTTTTTAATTTTGTATAAAAAAAATTGTTTAGCATCAAAATTCTCAACATAAACTTCCAAAAGCTCAACATATACAAAATTGCAGAGAACATGGAATAGATCGCTGTGTTTTAACAGCAATGTGTTCAATCACCAGTAGGACATATATACAGCATGTGTAAAGAACAGATTGTCCGACAAGAACAGAATAACGTGCAGAACGTGAACATACATCAACATGTCACGACCATGCAGCAGTCGTTATCAGTCATGACCTTCATATTCACATACACACAGACGCAGCGGCACAATTGGAGGACGCCACCACCGGCAGCCCTTTAAGCAGCGTTCATGACTCAGAGCAGACGGCCTCCACCCAGGCGGCACAATCTACGTCCTTTTCCTCCCGTCATCCTCCTTCCTCTTCCACCACCCTCAAAACTATAGACACAGAGTGGGATCCTGCGCCCCATGTGGGCAGTACACACAGCTCTGCCAGAGGTATGGAGGCCAGAATGACTGAAGAAAATAAATACATTGGTAAATGGGAGTTTTTATTAAAGTCTTTTTAATTTTTATGTTTTGTTGTTACAGGAAAAGCCATGCTCATCACCTCCACCTGTATTCTTCTTCTTATCGCTGTGATCGTCGTCGTTTATCTAAAGATGTGAGTTGTCCACAGCTCTCTTCCTGGCAGCATCTCCATCCATCCTCCGTCCACTGATGTCATGTCTAATTCTCTCACTCTCTCTCTCACTAAACACCTCAGCATCTTCACCTCATCCACCTCTGACTATCTTACTGTCCCCAAACCTTACATCCTAGCAGGTCTCACCGCTTATTTTCCCATCCATGTATTTGCTGCGTTTGTCTCCACCCACTTTATCTCCTCATTTTCATCATTAGTTTGTGGTTCAATATATGAAGTCAATATTCAATCAATACTTGGTTGATTTACAGTAGTAATCAATATTGGATAATGATATTGCATGTTAGTTGATGGTATTTTCATGTCTCTCTGTCTCATATCTTATGTACAATGTCATTCTCTGGCCACAGGAAAAAGACCTGCGCTCGGGGCTTAGACCTCCAGCAACAGCAGCAGGGCGAGTCCACAGAGACACAGGACTGGAAGAGTGGGGAGGATTTAAAGGAAAACACGTCTGACACTGAAGGAGATGAGAAAATAGAAGTGGTTGAAATGGAAAGTCATGTGACTGATTGACTGTAGAGTGTACTGTAGTCAGTTTTGCATGCTGTTGCACCGTGTTTGATTTGCTACGTTATTTACCGAATCGTCAGGTGGCGTTGTTTATAATACTCTAATAAAGGAAGACTTTTTAATTGACATTTTTACTGCATGAGTCAACACATACTACGTTTACAACACACCAATATATCTTCGATGGCATCAGTAATATCTTTTGTTTGTTTTGGGGTTTTTTTTTTTTTTTTTTTTTTTTGTTTTTTTTTGTTTTTTTGAAGAACGAGGCTCATTTTTCAAGGAACATAAGGGGAAGTCAGAGGAAATGTCCCAGACATAATCAATCTCTCTTATCACTGTTGTCACACTGTGCAAATCTCTTGTGTCAACTGTATAAACAGTTGACACAGCCCTTCAAGTTTAAAGTTTCTATAACATATATCTATCACAGAAATGAATTGTTTATCCTCAGAGGTTTTGTGTAATCGATAAGTGTCTCACTCTACGGAAACTTCCAGTGTCGTCTATTGACCCGACTATCATTTTTTGGACTTGTATTTCATCCCAGTCAGAGATAATGTCCCAATTGTACTAATCATTGTCAGACTTCACTGCGCCAACTATGAAGCTCAGCTCATTGCACAGTGTCTCGTGTCTGTAGGCCATTCGTATCTGGGCCACGTTGGTCCGACGGATGTCGTTCCCTTCAGGTCCGTCCTTCAGGTAGTTCACCCCCAGGAACAGCTTCTTCTCCTGGAAATAAAGAATAGATGTAGGTTTTTGTAATCAATATTAATTACTTAGGGGAATGCATTTGAACACCTACTATTTCTATGTATAGTGTAATTACTCAAGAGGGCAATGTTCCATTTTTTATATACACAACCATCCATTCACGTGTCAATCATTCATTCAGAAGTTCCACTTCCTGCTTTAGTGTAAACAAACTCAGCACGTCTTCTGGTCTCCATGTTGTGATCCATTGGTTTCTCACTGAATGTTTAGCATGTATTTGATATGGTGATCCATGTGGCAACTGTCATTAACAGCTGCATTCATTCAGGAGGAGAATCTGTAAAACTCTAGACTCCTGTGTTCACGTGATGCTTTTATTTTCTAAACTAACTTTTATTCTGATTGTTCGTGTCCATGTAAGGATGGCGACTGTACCTGGTGGGACAGTCCACTCTGCAGGACACTGTTCCTGGCTATTTCACAGACATCGCAGGTGCTGAGTTTCCACAGCTGAGCGGCTATGGCGTATTCTTCCATGAGTGGTTCCTGAATTGAGGTTAAACAAACAAGACACACTGATTATTATTAATTATTAATTATTTGAATACCAGATGTTCGATGCTGACTATTGGTTGTTAAAAACACTGTGTTTATTGTGTTTGTCTTTACCTTGGTGTAGTGGAACTGCATTGGATCGTCAGTGGACAGGGACACACACAGACCTTTCTGCAGAAACTCTCTGAAGGGGTTTTTGGAGTATTTCAAGAAAAGACTGTTGTTGCTCAGTGGAGACATTGCAATTGGCATTTGGGCCAAGTAGTACAGGTACTGCAGTACAGGGCTCTGAAGGAAAATACATGAAAATGTATTTTTTGTTATATGTATTATATACATACATACATTTGTGTGTGTACTGTATATACTGTATATATAGACGTTGACGTGTTGTGTCCAGAAGAGGGCACTGTTAGGCTTATCCAAGCGGGAAAACGTTCATACCTCATTAAAAATTTAACTTGTTTTCAATGTGAAGCGTAAATTCACACATTTGACAGAGAGCTAACACACACACACACACATATATATATATATATATGTGTAAATATTTTTTTTTTAATCATTTTTTTCTCTTTGAGTCTTTGGGATAATAAAAACAGTATATGATAATGATAATATTGTTATATATATATTGTTATATATATTATATACATGATAATATTATTTACATCATCTAAGGTGTTAAATCAATGGGGAATATGCTTTAGAACTTAGCAGAGCAGTTCCAAGTGAATAACGACAGTATCAGTAAAATCTCTACCCTCTTCAGGTTGAGTCCATGTGAGATGTTGTCAGCAGCCAGGAACGCAGAGACCAAATGAGTGACTGATCCAGCTTCTCCACAATGTGGACGGAACTGAAAGGTGCCAAGTCCAAGCTCTCTGAAGAAAACACACAAAGGTACGAGCAATGCTTTATATAAAACACAATGTTTTATAAGCTCCATTAAAATATATACATTTATATTTAGATGTGTGTTTCATGAAGACAACAGAAGGGTTTTGGCTCTTACTTCCTGAGGTTGTTGAGGACCATGATGTTTGCATACATGTGGAATATGTAGTAGCTGTAGGGAGGGTTCTCATCACTGGTCCACTTCTCTGGTTTTGGGCTCTTGAAGGAAAACATGTGGTCACTGTGTTTGGACTCGTCGTCTACACTGTCAAAACCTGTCACCTAATCAAAAACACAGGAAAGACGAGGGAAACAGAGTGAACTGTGGGCTGTCACTGGGAAACATTTCTGTCAGTGTTTTTCTGATTATAATGAATTAAAGAGGCTGCATCAACAAAATGGTAAACCCGCATAGAATTTAACTGTTTTTTATGTTGTTTTATTTACTAGGACAAAATTGGGTCAATATATATGGATCAACAGAAACTTTTTTTTTTTAGAAAACTCCAGTTTTTTGAGATATATTTGTTAAAAAACAGGAAGTGAGTGTGTGAGTATGCAAGAACTCCTAGCTGGTCATGTTAAGATCTTCTTACATATTTGAGGAAAACATGAAGTTCTTTGTGATTTTGTGGGTTGACAGACGCCTCAAAGAGTGGAAGAAAGATGTTCTCCAGCATCTTGGCAAAATTAGGCACCAGCTTCTTTGACTTGAAGATGTCACTGGAAATGAAATGCATGCATTTAAAACAGCTTGGGCTTTTTCTCTTTAATGGGTTGAATATGTCCAAGGCTGTGCACTTACTATATCCTGGGCACTTGAATGATCCACCTCATGTTATGAGAGTAGAGTTTTTGAGAAATGAACCACTGGGACAGATTTTTCCACTCCTCTGGAGATCGTCCATAGATGGACAGACGTGGTTCTGCGTGCTGATACTTGCTCTCCTCCAGGCCACAAGCCACTTCCTGTTGGAGTTACAAATAAATGTAAGAACTACCGTAAACATTTTCTGACTTCAAATCCAAGATTACTCCATACAACCTTTATGATGCGAGCGAAATACTCTCCGTCAATGAAGTTGTCCGTTTTCAGAAAGATTTCACGAAGTTCACTGGCTCCCACTGGGTTGTACTTGGAATTAAACTTGTCAAATCTGTGGTAGGTTTGTCTGCCCTGTGAGAAATGACATGACAGAACCACGAAACCATCAACATTTTCTCACTATTGAAAGTGTTGTTTGTATTTTTTAATTAATTAAGCGCCGGTTCTAAGTAATCATAGAGCATTTAGGCCTAGTGTAAAATGTTAAAAAGAAAAACACAGAACAACTGGAAAGTTTTTTGCAACCTTGAAATGGATAAACTACATAGACAGAACATTAAGTGTTAAACTGATCACTTTTTAAAATTTTAACACTTGAACACTGCAAAATGTTCCCAAAAACTAGGACAGAGGAAACAGACTGAGAAGGTTTAGGAGTGCTCCAAAGAATGAGCGTCCTGCCTGCAGTCCAGAGAGTGAAGAATCTACAGAGCTTCAACCATCACTGTATTCAGTTCCTGGAAGACAGGTGAGGTAACACCGTGGTAGACATGCTGCTGTCCAGGCTTTGGAACATTTTTACAGGTATTAAGAAAAAAAAAACATTATGTCTCCTACTGCTTGTTTGTAATTTCTCCTTTTCTCACCGCGTGTACGTCCAGGGAGTCGACGGTCAGATCGTACGGGTCCTTACTGAGACTGTGGAACACCTGTTTGAGGGTCATCTTCTCCCCGTCCTTCTCCAGCACCACACGTTCTGCCTCACTCTTGTAGTTGTCCTTGATGAAGTTCAACAGGTGTTTTTGAGACATGCAAGCTGCGGCGTGGATGTGTGTGTCCACCTGAGGAGACGACGCAGAACAGGTGAGTCACCGGAACGATACGGCGCTTGGGTTCGAACTCAAGCGCTGTGTGTGAAGACTAACCTTCCTGACGTTGTAGAAATCTCTGTGAGGAACACTTTTCAGCTCCTTCAGTTCAGCCATCTCATTCAGCATCTCGTGGAGGTAGAACTTTGAGCTTAAGAAGTTCAGTCTCTTGTGACAGTAGGACTTCCTGAAAATCAAAACATTGTTCATCAGCTTCATTAGTCAGCACATGTCAAGAGTTTGGTTGTTCAGTCAACTTACGTGGGTCCGTCTGCGATCATCGCCAGCACGTGACGGAGGTCTATGGCAAAGGTTTCCAAGTCTGGATAAGGGAGATCACGAGGCTCCTCTCGTCTCAGTGATTCGTCGTCGTCGTACACATGCATTATTCCATCCTTCATCTTTAGTGTATAATTCAGGTTGGCAGGAATGTTTTCCATGCTGTAGGGATCCTCCCCTTCAGCAGGGTTAGGGTACATGTCTAAAGGCCATAAAAAGGTTTTGGTTTTGTACCAAAAAAAAAACAAAACACCAAGTATGAGCGAGTATTCCATCAAATGTCAACACACACCTGGTAGAACCTCATCTTCCTCGCTCCATCTCATGTTCTCAGCACTGCAGAGGAACTGGGAAGTGGTTCTGCAGAAGCGGTGATAGGCCAGTTTTGAGTATTTCTCGCGGATGCGCAGCGCTTTGAAAAGACTCCTCGCAGCCTGTTCATAGTCCTCCAGAGTGATCTGAGTGGAAAGTGACGCGGATATTTACATTGTAGTTTTCAGTATGGTATTATTATGACTTTTTTAATGATAAAACTTGATAAAGCAGAGGAATGTGTTAGCTTAAAGAAAATCACTCAAGTTTTTACGACCGTGACCTCGACCACAGATGACATCACGCTGGTGTCACGTTCACAAAACTCTCATTTTACAATGACTCCAGGAATTCCTCTGCCATCAATGTATTGTTTGTGTCATTTCTTTGTGCCACAACCCCCAGCTTGAACCCCATTTTGAAATTGGCCTGAATTAATCAATCTTGGGTGGCATTAGGAAGTTCCACCTTGATGACAAGAGTACTCACTCCTGCGCAGTAGTCCCCACTGATAGTGACCCTCTGGTAATCTGGATAGGTTTCCTGCATTGATGAACTGGTGGAGCTGGGAGATGGGAATGGAGTAGTGGCCACGGACCATGTCCAGTCTGGATGAAGCGACTGAGAACGGATCATCATCATGCTTTTCTTTCTGCAGCATCAGTAACATAACAAAACAGCAACACAATTATAGTTACACCATATTTAGACACACATTGTAGATGTAAAATAACACGTGTCTTGTTCGGGCGGCGATGGTGGTGGTGGTGGTGGTGGTGTCATGGTGGTCCACCCTCACAGCAGGACCAACCTCTTGGTACTTTCCTCTGATTTCTTCTCTGCCAACTCCTTCAGCAGCTCCTGCTCCATTTCTTGGTGGAGCTCGATTGGACAGTCCTCGGGCACGGAGAACATTCCATAGGCGTCAGCGTCTTCTTCCTTCAATGCACATTGATAAACTTTCTCTGCCAGTAACTCCATCTCCTCGTCGGCCACGCTCAGAGTTACCTTTGGAAATTGTCGAGGCATGTCTGCGGTGGAGGGGAGAAGCTGCGGTGAGGTGACTGCTGACAATGACACACGTACTTAGAGGACACAGACACAACTTGTCCCCCTCCTCTGAATTCCACAGGCCGTGACAGGTTGGTTCTGTTTTGTAAACACTCAGACGGAGCTGGGTAAGGAAGGGCTAACTGCTGCGCAGCATCACCATCTAGAGAGCTCTGTGAGAACTGCATCCAATAAACTGCTGTCAAGGTTCATTTACCCGCGTTACTATGCAGATTTTTACTGGTGAAATGTTGACATTTTTGTTTTAGAAATCGTTATCAACCGCTTAATTTTACACCATTGTTTACATGAAATTTCTTATTATTTAACCTTCAGAGTAAGAATCCTCAGTGTTGTTGGTTATACTTTAATCCAAATTTCTGTATTGTAAAATAAATCCAAATGTACTCATTTTGCAAATAGAATGAAAACATTAAAAGACACACAAAGTAATAAAAATATGCCTAAAAATGTAAATACCTGATATAACTGTGTTAGCATGTAAACAAAAAATAAGTAATACTCAAGTAAACTGTACCAATCTACATATTTTGAAGTTGAATTAACCAGTCTTTCTTGTGCATCTTCACCGTCTTTTACCTTAATCTACTAGGTTTTAATCGTTTCTGTTGTTGTTGTTGTTATTGTGGTTGCGTCTTAACGTTGTGTTAGTCAGCTCTGATTTTATTGACAGGACCGTCAAAGACTGTGAAGTGAACCATGTCCAGGATGAAATTCTGTCTACTCTTCTTCCCAGGGGTTGAACCATCATGCGTCTCCTCTCATCACACACAAAACGCACCAAAGGATTCAAAGGATTCACAGGTTTGTGGGGCCAAACGGTGACGGCTTGTAATGACTGTTGAAAACTGACTTCAGTGTAATTATATACTGGAGACTAGGACTAAACCATAACACCATAATGAACAGTTATTGATCGGTGGCATCTTAAGGCTTCAGAAACCCACACAGCTACTATATTTAGTGTTGGATTCCTGGACAGGAATTATACAGACAGACTGGAGACGCAGCTGTAGGAGACACCTGGGGAGGGTCAGAGTGGACAGTCTGATTATAGTCTTATATACAAGTTTTTAACCACTAGCATTAGTATAAAATCCTGGAAACACTGACTAATTGAAGTCGTTCATCTTCATCACTCAGCTTTTCTCCGGGCGATAACCTGCCTGAACTGATGGTGTCCTCCTGATACCACCAACCATACAGTGCATATTTAAAATAGCTCATCTGCTATCATGAGTCTGGTTTCACAACACGGCCCAGACCACAGCTGTGTGTATCAGTGTTGTCTCTTGATAGAGATTCAAACGGCAGCACAGTCATAGTTTCACTGTTCACGACTCCAGGGTTACAGTGTGTGTGATGGAAACCCAACACTTGGCTAATCAGTGTGTGGACATTCAATAGTAACAATGTGTAACATGTCAACATCACCAGAACTAAGCCAATGGGAAACGAGGTAGGACAGCTCATCTGGGCCTTCAGGTTTTGCAGGATTTGTTTTCTCTTATACAGTGAAGTATTATTTCTGCCCAAGATGTATATTTGTTAGTAGACTTATGAACTGTCTTTTTGTGGTGCAACAACAGCTCATGGTTTCCTATGGTTAGTACAGTAGTGAGCAGGGCCTCGGGGCCTACAGAAGTGAAATTCTTACTGATGATTGAGTGTAGCTGTAACTGTATGTTTTTTTATTTATTTATTTTTTACTATTTATGAAACCTGACCACTGTGTGGTGGTTTCTAATAGATGAAATGCCATGTGAGATCTGCTGCAACCCAATTTCCCCAAGGAAATACTACTACTACTACTACTACTACTACTAGTACTACTACTACTAGTATTACTACTACTAGTAGTAGTTGGATTAGTACGTCAATGTGTGTTGTTGTGTTTTCTAACCTGCAGTGTTTGCAAAGTGATAACGTTTTATTTATTCAGTCAAGATATTATTCCTGGTCCCTTACCCACCACTGCAGGATGATCAATCAATCTCAGATAAACCCAGACATCCATTACTGTGGACACTTATCTAAGTGATTAAAGAACTTGCTGCACTGGAAGCTGTCGATGTGACGAGCGAAGAAATCATTTATCATGTTTGCTGCATTATTTTAGAGTGGAGAGGTTGAACCGTGATGTGGACCGTGTCTTAATGGTGCTGCACTGTGTGTGTGTATGTGTGTGCGTGCACATCCTCCTCCACAGTTAATTTATGGAGTAACTATCATGGTGCATTATTGTCCTCCAGCAGTTTGGTAGCAGCCTCACTGAGGCCATTACTGGACCATTTGGCTTCATGTCAGTCCTCTCTGCTGACAACTCTCTGCTGGGGTTTCTCTGCTGCTCTTCTCGCCCTACTGCTCATTAAACTGGAACGTCAAACATTCTCATTGAATAGATGACATATTGCCACTGCATGACACGCTTGGTGAGGTAAAAGTGATGAGCTTACTCTTCAGAAGACATTTCTCTCCTCTCTTCATCCTGCTTAGTGGCTGCACAGCCTGCAGAAGGGGAAAAAGCATCAAGGAAGTGAAGTCATCTCTGCATCACAGCATTGCTTATTTGTAATCATATTTGTCTGCAGTCAGGATAAACAGGATGGGTGTGTTGACATGCTGAGCCAGATGGAGTTGTATTGTTATATCATACATATCATTATATCATACAATGAATTTGTCAAACAAAGTGAAGACAAAGGTGCTGTCATAATCAGTTAGTACTAATGAGAGAGAGAGGAAAAAAACACTCACCTCAGGCTCAATGTTTACGAACTAATGTGGACTCGATGACAAAGTCCCACGCAGATGAAAGAGCTCCTCTAAGGTAAACCTGACAAACTGCTGCAGACAAACATCGAAGTCATGCTGTGCGTTTGTTGTGTCTAGAGGATATGAAATCTCATCCTCCACCCTGCAGTGCACGTGCCTCCATCCTTAACTCTTTCACCACTGCAGCTCAGTGCAAGAATATCAACGATGGCAAAAAATAGCTGTCGCAATTATAGTTTTGCATAAAGTCGACTGAGGGGAAGGAAAAGCACCTTATTGTTGACTTTAAAAGACAGAGCTTTCCGTATACACTGAGTTTTTTATTATTATTTTGCTTTTGTGGTGAAATAAGAATTAATACAATTATAAAAATAATAAAATGATAAAATAAATAATTACATTAATTATTATTATTTATACAGTATATGTATATATACTAATTTGTATATATTATTTATATATTTAATTATTTCACCACACTGTTTATTAAGATTTCCGCCCCAGTTCCAGACACACACATCATCCGAAATTAAGAAGAAAAAAAATGTTATTAATATGCAAACAAGAAACAGTGAGATTTATAGTTGTTAGCCTCTAGCCTTTGGCAACTGCTCCATTGTTATAAAGACCTTCAATTCTGACCTTCAATTCTGCAATTTAACAATCTGTGCCTGATTATTGATAATGGTTGTTTGGGGGTTTTTTTGTTTGTTTTTTTTATTTCCATCCTCAGTCTAGTCTGTATTTTATTTTCTGTGAATGATCATAAGTTGCTGCCAGTGCATGTATTCTGTTAGGTTCATGACATCTCCAACCTGCCGTCTGTCTCTGTAGGGTCGTAGCCAGACTGGATTAGCCGGCGTGTGACCTCCTGACCCTTCCTCAGCCCAAGATACACCCATGTAGGCAGCAGGGCATCTGACGGTGCTTGATTTAGCCTGACACTGTTAAGATTACAAGGCTAATCCTCACAGCTTAGGTTATCTCAGGTACTTTAGAGTTGTCTTAGTCAACTGACTCTTAGCCCTGGGTCTGTTTTAACTTTGATTGACAAGAGTCGCCCTCTTTGTCACCTCCTCGTAGTATGATTGGCCACCTCTCAGGTTAAGTGGTGATAGTGTAAATACTCAACCTCCTGGATGTGTTTTCTAGTCTCAGCTGAATACAGTGTATCCTGGGAACTGGATGGTGTTTTCTTTTTCATGCTCTGATCTGGTTCTTGCTGCCTTCACCAGATCTCTGGCGTCACCAGCTGATTGGCTTACTGACGTAGTGACATGTTCACATACTTACTTAGAGTACACTCTGTGAAAGAAATGTAGATCAGTCTATTCTTAGAAAGTTGCTTTTGAGAGGAGAAACCCTGAAAATGTAACCATGGCCGTTATTAAAATCTCTTATTATGTCGAATGCACGTCATACATTCAGCCGCTAGATGGCACGTTTGCCTTGGTCTAGTTTGATGTGCCGAACGCTTAATGTCACTCAGACAGGTGTTAGGGTTGTTAACACAGAGTTCAAAATACATTTATGCAACTTTGATTGTTTATATACTGTTTTACTACATGGAGGTGTAAATTAAAGTACTTGAACACATCACGACAGTATGGAGATGCTGCTGGTAATTCTCATAAACTTCCTTGATGCAGAAGTGTACTTGTGACTGTTGTTTTTGTTAAAACTCAATGCAGCGCTGATATATTTTTTATTTTGCAGCTTTATTTTCTATTTATATAATATATATTTAATTAAGAGAATACGATGAATGGAGGAAAGTATCTTCAATCACAGTAACGACTCATGTATGTTGTTTGTTTTCGGTATTAAAGTATCCCATTTGAAGAAAACGTGGTTGTCACGTTGTCACGTCCATTTGAAGAAAACGTGGTTGTCACGTGTATGGAACCAGCACAGCCTAAAGATGGGATGCTTCATTCTCAACATCTCACACGTCTTCGGGGATTTGTATTTCTGTGTAGAGTAATGCACTGCTGTGACACTTCCGCACTGTCAAGTGCATGTGTCGACTCTTTGTGCTCTGGGTCTGTTCTGAATAAAAACAGATAAAGGAACACAGCCAACGGAGGAATCTGTAACATCCTGTGTGTTTTGGTGCCGGGGTGATAATGTGTGAAGAAAAGAGATCTGCTGGCTTTTTAGTGCGCTGCCGTCCCAGGGGTCGCCTTGAATGTGGAGATCAGAGCTTTTGTTGGAAGCGATTTTTGCGATGCTCTCGCAAGAATGTTGGACCGGAACCCCCTGCGTTGGCCTTCTCATCTCCCGATCATCGAACATTGAACACAGATGGAACCAAATCCTCTGCCTTCTCTGAAAGCTTTAGGGCTGCTCTGTTGTATGGAGTG